>NW_005871178.1:1477719-1486503 GCF_000147115.1 Myotis lucifugus
GAAAGAGAGAGAGAGAAGAGAGAGAAAGGGAGAGGGAGAGAGAAAGAAATTGGATCAAAAGGCCATATTCACTTTTTGGCTGGATCAAATTAAATGCCTGTCTGAGCTATTAGATTTCAAAGAACTAGGTTATTAAAATAAAATGAATGCCCAAATTACTTAAGAGATTATTGGTTATCACAATGTGAAATAAATTTAATTAGAATTTCATTACACACTTGTTTATTTATTTGGTTCTTCTGGATTAAGACATGCAAGTTTGCTGAAGAAGAGTAAAAAGTACTTTTCCACAACCAGAATGTTTTAAAAACTATTTCACTATGAAGGGAGAGTTCCAAAACTGTATTTTTTCATCTTGTACCTATATCCTAAGTAAATACCAAATATAACATAAAAAAGAAATGTGAAAAAAAAATTAAAAACCGTAAGGGTATAGTTTGGTGAATTTTCATAAATTCAACATGTATTCAGCACCAATATGCAGAAATGTTACCTTCTAGCACCCACTCACACCCAGCACTTCTCTTTTGTTGCTATGCTAACTGTTGGCACCGTAAATTAGCACTGTCTGCTTAAATTTCATATAAATGGAATTACACTGTGAGTCTCTTTTGTGTCTGCTGTTTTTTCTTAAACTGAATATTGAGATTCTTTCATATTATGTGTAACAATACTTAATTCCATCTTCTGTTTTTGTTGTAAAATATTCCATTTTATAAAAAGTTCGTAATTAAGTTACCCGCTCTATTGTTGATGGACATTTGGGTTGCTTCCAGTGTGGCGCTATTACAAATAGTGCTGCTACAAACATTGCGTATGTCATACATACATATATAAGCAGTTCTATAATATACTTGGGAGGCACAATTTCTGTAAATACCTGGCAGGCATATTTGCTTGGTGATAGGATATGAGTATGTTTAATTTAATAACTACTGCCAGACAGTTTTCCAAAGGGCTTGTAACCATTTACACTCCCACCAGGAATGTAATTCTTGCCAATACTTGGTATCATCAGATTTAAAAATTTTATCCATTTTGGTGTGTGCATAATGATATATTACTAAGGTTCCTTTTTAAAAATTCTTTATTGTTTAAAGCAATGGTTCTCAACCTTCTTAATGCCGTGACCCTTTAATACAGTTCCTCATGTTGTGGTGACCTCCAATTTCATTGTTACAAATTGAACATAATTAAAGCATAGTGATTAATCACAAAAACAATATGTAATTATATATGTGTTTTCCGATGGTCTTAGGAGACCCGTGAAAGGTTGAGAACCTCTGGTTTAAAGTATTACATTAATTCCCTAAGAACTACTGAGATTAAAAGCTTTTTCTTATGCCGAAACCGGTTTGGCTCAGTGGACAGAGCTTAGGCCTGCGGACCGAAAGGTCCCGGGTTCGATTCCAGTCAAGGGCATGTACCTTGATTGCAGGCACATCCCCAGTGGGAGATGTGCAGGAGGCAGCTAATCGATGTTTCTAACTCTCTATCTCTCTCCCTTCCTCTCTGTAAAAAATCAATAAAATATATTTTTTTAAAAATAAAATAAAAGCTTTTTCTTATGTTTATTAGTCATTTGAATATCCTTCTTTTTGAAAACCTATTTGAGCTTTTGTACATTTGTCTATTAATATGCCTGCCTTTTACTTATTAATTTGTAGGAGTTCTTTTCATATTCCAGGTAAGATACCTTTACCGGATGGATATAAACACCAAACACATTCTGGACTATGTGCTGTCAGTTTCCTACCAATAAGCACAGTGATCACCTGCAGTTCGGAGAATGTTTCCGTTTCACGCTAACGACTTTCCACCGTCAGCTTTTGTGTCTCTTTACCTGAAAGCTTGTGGCTCTGAAATGTGCTCAGCTCATGCTCAGAGCCGGTTAGGAGTGTCAGGGAGTTCACGCCCTTAGGAGCAGTTCTCCCCCAAAGTGGAGACCCCGCGATACTTTCAGACCAAAAATCCAACACTTGCCAACAGAAATGTAGGCTGGTGTGTTTGGAGTAAATGGTCTTAAATACATGTGCCAAGCAAACACAGTTACAGACAGCATAGCGCTCACTAGCAAAGTCTTCCACTCTTCCCTCCGAGAAACGCCATCACAGGCTACACGCAGACATGGTCAGCCATTCGATGAGTCTGAGCACATACTGAACAGCCGGCTAGAGCACTGTATCCCCGTTGGAGGCCGCTCAATGAATGGACAAGTTGTCATCTAAAGTCTCAGCAGGACTGTCCTGAAGTCTGAGCAGTAAAGCTAAAGCTCTGATGTGCTTCTTGATGCTCAGTGATATGTGCCCATGACCACCAGCTGGACATTGCAACTGTATTCACCTGAATTCACTGAGAAAGTGCTTGAAGGTAGAGCATTGTGATTTGGTAATGACTTTTTATCAGTGCCTTGAAGGAATAGAATACTTTTTTCAGATTTGATTTCTATAGGCTTGATTATCACCCAGGCAAAGGATATTGAATTCAAGACAAAAGACAAAATTAGAGAAATGCTCGCTAGAAAATTTAGTGAGTTAGGAGGCATGATTATTAGTTTGGGAATTTGCATTTAGTTGTATCCCTAGAACCTAGCACAGGCTTAGCATATAATAAAACTTTTAAAAATAAATAAATAAATGAACAAATAAGTCATACAATATGTTAAATATGTTCATTGCCTGGTATCTATTTATCTAATATGTATTTATAAAATACACATGATATAGTTGAAGAGATAAATAATCTTATAAATAAAGAATACATCATGATATAAATCATTATGAAGGGAAAATGTAAGTGCAGTGAGATTATAATAGCAGACCTGATAGACTACAATGATAGGATATAAACAACTTAATTCAGCACACATTTATTGACCACCTACTATGTGCAAGACACTATTATCTACCCTAAGATAAAGATGAAAAAGGCAAAATTGTTGCCCTCAGGAAAGATACATAATGAATCATGTAGGCAGATGATACATGGGAGAGGAAATAGAGAGTCATCGCAGAACACAAGTTCACTATGATAAGTAAACAATAAATACCATGGCCTTCAAAGGCAAACTTTGTGAGTTCAATTCTCAGCTCTTCCCTTTTCTTAGTCCACTTGGTACACTAAGAACCTCTATTAACCTCTCTGAGAATAGTAATAGTTATAAAACCCTTGCATAAGACCCGGTATTTTGTAAGCATTCGTGATAATTTAAAATAACATGGATATGTAATACATATGATAAATATAATATAAACAATAGAAAAGTGGATGAAATCTATGGCTTCACATTTTCTACATTTTTTATAAGTGGTATAATAATAATTCTAAGTCAACTGTGAAAAGTTAAAATGCATACTATAATACCTAAGGCTGCCCCTAAAACTACAGAGGTATGGCTAAACAGTTAATAGATCAATTTAAATGGACTTCTTAAAATTATTTAAATAATCCAAAAGAAGGCAGGAAAGAAGGAACAGAGGAACACAATTTTCTGAGGATATATGTGGAGTGCTATTGGTGGTTCCATATAAGGGATGAATCACCAGCTACAACTGGCTTGGGGATGGTGATACTGACACAATATGTGACACTTGCACCATATGCTGTTTGTAAAATCTTGTCCATGGACCAAAACAGTTCAAAATACCCAAACAGTTAGGCTTTGGTTTTTAGCCATGTCAACCACATGAGATTGACTGCACAGAGGAGCTAACTCGTTGGGATAGAATTCAGTAGGAGGAAACAGCGCATGACCTGTATCACGCAATTGTAAGTACATATTCTACTCCTAGTTGTGCCACTTGGATAATAACTCTGGGCAAGGCAATGCTCCGTAAAACCAGGTATAGCTTCTGTTTTCTCCCCTCATGGGATTTGCACAAACCTGGCATAAACCACACAGATAGTCTAATCACACTGGTCCATGAACATCAAACACATCTGAAAACTTTGCCTGGTGGCAGTATTTCGTACATTTATGGGTCATCTCAGATACTGAGAAGCCACGATGTGCTTCCTGAAATTGGAGAGCCACACTGAAAAGTTCCTTCTCATTTCAAGAGAATACTTACTAAACGTATTCTAGTTCCATCCACCCCAATTTAGAATTGGAAACATGAAACATGGAAATTCACACATTCTTACTGCTTAACTAATAGCTACCTTAATTAATTCTGTATTAGAGATCACATGATAAAAATCCCCTTGGCCTATTTTCCACCTCGGAATATATGAAAGATCTGCTATAGGTTTTACAAGCTAAATAAATCTTTATATTATGGAACTCTGAGGTCAGATTTTTGTTAATGAATGAATTATATTTGTTATCTTAAAAAACTGTCACTTGTGCACATTGTTGATACAATGCTATGATGCATTTTATCCCCTTAAAAAAATCTTCATTCAAAACTTAGTATTGTTCAAATAAATACACCAAATATATTAAGTCAAATGCAATCATCAAACTTTCTCACCAAATAGTTAATTTAAAAAAAAAACCTTAAGGGACATGGTATAACTCTTCTTTGCCTATGGTATGATGCTGAACGTTCTTATAACATGACATTTCTTACAACACGTTGTAAATTCAGACAAATAGAAGATTAGCACATCGATAAAGATTATTACAAGAGTTGTGGAAAAAGAAAACAAGTACTCATCTCTTCAAAGCACATTCTAACACACAGTTTAAAAATAGACAAAGGCATTTTCACTAGCAACTGAACCCTCTCTGCAGCTGCAGGAAAAGGAAAAGCAAACAACAACTTTATTGCAAGCTTTATTTCTAACAAAAAGGGTTCACATAACAGGGACAGCTTGAAATTTCAGTATTTGGGACTTCATAACTAGCGTTTATTATCCTATCACTCACTTATTATTTTTTTTATTCTAATCTCATCAAACTCCTCTATCATTCTTCTGTAAGCCATCTGAGATTCTTGCTCATAATACGTCCCAATTAATTTTAACCTTGAGACCTGTTTCTAGAATTTTCTAACACCACTAAAATCACTGAACATACTCAGCATGTCACAAATCAAAAATAAAAATTGTGAAGTGATCAGACAAACGTCAAGGGGAATGATGGATCTACTCTATCCTGGGCAAGCTACGGGGTGCAATCAAACTGTACAGAGCCTTCCAGAAGTGTCAATCATTCAGCCACAGCATTCAGCCACAGAATTCTTGGGTCATTCTGGAATAATTCCTCTATCTCCAACAATTAAAATGCAACCTCTGCCTGCATTTTCCGTTGTATTTGATGAAGCAATTCTATGAGTCATACAAGTCATAATCTTATTTTGCTTCATAGAAATCCAAATAAGTAGAATTCTCTCTAGATTAGATTGAGTCATGAGGTATGAGGAGCTCAGTGTGCACATACAATATAAAATGAGAGAAATGAAACAAAAATAAACTAGATAGCCCTAGCTGGTTTGGCTCAGTGGATAGAGCATCAGCCTGCAGACCAAAGGGTCCCAGGTTCCATTCCGGTCAAAGGCATGTACCTTGGTTGCAGGCTTCTCCCTGGCCTGAGCCCTGGTGGGGGCTCGTGCAGGAGGCAACCAATCAATGTGTTTCTCTCACATGGATGTTTCTCTCTGTCTTTCCCTCTCTTTTCCACTCTTCCTAAAAATCAATGGAAAAATATCCTTGGGTAAGGATTAACAAAAATAAACAAACACAAACCAGACATAAGTCAGAATGGGCACTTGAGTGTGTGCCATGAAAAATGTCTTCTCAATTTTCCTTAAAAGATCCCAGAAGCCATCTACAAAGCTTAAAAAACTTACTCTGCTACAATGAAATAAATAATACTCTCTCTGTACAGATATGTAAAGAGAAAAATTGTCCCAGGCCTATGAGATTATTCTGAAACACAAAATAATCCTAATAAATAATGGGAATGCTCTTAAATAACAGTCACTTTTATAAAGCATTTACTGCAATAAAAATGTTTAATTGTATACTCCAATTTCTCAATAAGATAAAAGAAGAAAATGCCTTTTTTAAAATAAAGAAAGCTATTACCAGACGGGTATATCTAAGATAAAGAAAGCCTGTATTAAAATTAAAAACATGGTACCTGACTTAAAACTATAATGGATTTAACATTAGGTTAGTTTGAAATTTATTTTGCTTTATGGTAGAAGGTGATGATCTAATTTATTATCTCAGCAAAATTGCCTATATGCTTCCTCCCACCGATAATGATAGCAATCCTTATCATATACTAAATTCTTCTGAACAGTAAATTCTATTTCCGGGATTTCTATGATACCACAAGTCCACTGTTCAAACTTGCCAAAATACAACTCAATTTTGGTAATTTCACAGCACAGTTTCATATCTGGAAGGGGAAAAGTCGCCCCTAAATATTTTTTTTCCCAAAACATTTTTTAAAATGCTCTTACTATTCATTCTTCCATAAATATTTTGAAATAATTTTATGTTAAACTGAACTTCTAGCAAGTTCAGTTGAGATTTTTATTGAAATTGGATTAAATGTATTTACTAATTCCTAAATTCAAATGCACACCTAAGTGGAAAGAGAATCCAGAAGGAAAGACAGAATATTAATGATGGTTATCTTTAAGTGATGGAATTATGAGTAATTCAACTTTCTTCTTCATACCTTTTGGTGTTTTTCAAACTTTCTACAATAGACAATTCTCATTCTTCTAACCAAGGATCACTTACACATAACAGTATGGTATATCATAGACCTGACATTGCAAATAATCTAATCATAGAAATACATGACTTGTTTCTAAGATATTCCCAGAACCTAGGTAAAAATAGAGTTCATGATGATTAATTATGGGCTGAACTGTGAAGACAGGTAAAATATAATATGAATTTCTTTACACTTCAAAGGAGTAAAATTTGATTATATTTTATCTTTAATAATTCCTACACAAATACAGACTTAAGACTATATTTTTAAATTTTAAGTATAATATATAAGGAAAATATCAGAATGCCTAATTTTCCAAATATCTGAAGATGAAATAACATTTAATTAATTCTACCACTTATCAACTACATATCATGTGCCATTTAATCCTCAATAACAGGAGTTATTATCCCCACATTACATCAATGAAAAACAACTGAAAACTACAAAAATTAGCATATTTGAGATTTTAATACATGCCTGTCTAATTCCACAGAGTATTTACCTTAACCTCCATATATATCCTCTCCCACAATAACATCCCATAATACCCCACAATAACATCTATGGTATGTGCAATGGGATACTTAGGCCTGTTTCTGGCAATGCTCTCCCATTGGTCAATCTGTTAGTTATAGTTGGGAGTAAATTTTCACATCAGCAGTAATAATGATGAGTTTTCCCAATGGGGAATACAGTAAGTTTCTTCATTTATCCAAGCTTTTTATGACTCTCAGTAAAGATCCACACAAATTGATCTCTAGACATTTGTTAAGTCTATTACTAGGGATTTTATATTTAGGAAAACTATCTATGCAGAATCTATTCCATTACAGGCTCTATTATGTCTTTGCTACTCTGTGGTAATGTTAAGTATTTTTTCATATTCTTTAATCTGATCACATAACTCTTGATAACTCTAATTTTCCTGTTGGTTCTCCTTAGATTTTCTCGGTTGATAATGAAATCACTTACCGATTTGATTTCTTCCCTTTTTTCTTATTTTTGACAATTGCCACTGAATATGTTAGAATTTGCCAAAACAATCATAATTATAGCAGGTGCCCTTGTCCTGGTCCTGACTCTAAAAGAAAAGGCAGAACGAATTTTCAGCCAGTCTGTCAGTATGACCTTATGGGCTGATAAAGATCTGCTGTCTGGTCACCACCAGGAAACTCTCAGTCTCCTCCTGAGGAAGGTTAAAGCTTCACACAGCAGGGGCTTGGAGGACTCCTGCACAGCTCAAAGGCTCCTGGCCAACCCATCTGGTGGTACCTGCCTTGTGCTTACCAGTAGTTAAAGCTTTTCATATCTCATCATTATGAAATAGGCTGTTGGGTGGAAATCTATAGCCTTAAAAATTTTTGGAACCCTTCCCTGTTCTAGTTTAATAGCATAAAATTATGTTGGATATTTCTTAATACATAACCATAGATTTAATTAGAATGACATTTAGAGAGGTTTTTTATTTTTTAGCACAGAAAACTACCGTTATGTTCAATGAAAAGCCAGAGAATCAATTTTATGCACATTGTAAAAACACATACGTAAAAAAAAAATGTTTAACAAAGAGACACGGAAACACAAAGTAGCAGTGATGACTGTCTTAGAGAATATTTTGGTTTTGCCTGCCTTCTATCTTTTTATCTTTTCCTTTTTTTCTTTACATAATGCGTTTGTAGTACTACAATTCTGAGAAAAAGAAATCAAAACTTTATATTGAAAAATGAATATAATTCAATGCTCTCAAAAACTTTAAGAGACAATTTGCACATACATGAAATTAAAATAATAACCGAGCAACATGTTAAAAAAAAAGTGCAAGAAATTGGCCTAAATTGAAGTAGAGACATGCAGCAGGAGGGAGGTACTGGGCCCAGTCACAGTTTGTAGAAATTATTCATTTGTGATTTACATCCATAGCTACTTCCGATAAGGATTTTAGGCTGTTTATAAGATTTGATGAGTCAAAAGAGGGGAAAACTTGTGACAACCCTCCTTGAAGAATCCCGTGAACTTGGCATGCACCGGCCACCGTGCTTGCGCTATTTTACTGTGTCCCTGAGATCCTGGCAACTCTGAGACTGCAGAGTCCCCAGGCAAGGCAA
>NW_005871178.1:1486603-1505676 GCF_000147115.1 Myotis lucifugus
TTCTGGCCCTTTAAATACAGTTCCTGATGTTGTGACCCAACCATAAAATTATTTTCGTTGCTACTTCATAACTGTAATGTTGCTACTGTTATGAATCATAATGTAAATATCTGATATGCAGGATGGTTTTAGGCGACCTCTGTGAAAGGGTCGTTCGACCGCCAAAGGGGTCGCTACCCACAGGTTGAGAACCGCTGGGAGTGATTGTGCTGGGCCAGCAAAGCAAACCAGCATGGATACGTGACATCACTTGAACCCACCTCTCTGCTTACTCCTTCTCTTGTTAGCAAGGCTGAAAGACAATGAACCCGCTTCTCTCCCCATTGGTCTGCAAGCACTCCCAGAAAGAAGACTGCAGGTTTCTGAGCTGTTTTCGGATGTAACAAAGGAAAGGCACCAGATGGAGAATTCTCCAACTCAGAATCACAAAACATAACTGAGAGGCATCCATGGCCGTGCGTTCAGTAGTTATGGACCAGGCTGCACTTTACTTAGCCACTGTATGAGGATGGGTGCACTAGCAATAAACCACGAAAACACCTGCCCACAATAACAGTCAGCCTTCCCCTGGTGTCCAAGACATTTCACCAGACCTGAGTGTGCATTAATCTAATAAAAGCTCTGAGCTCTCCTTGCCATCTAAATTAGCACAGAACTCTGGGATATCCTATATAATAAAAGCCTAATATGCAAATTGACTGAATGGCAGAACAACTGGTCGCTCTGACACACACTGACCACCAGGGGGCAATGCCGTTATGATCAAAACTACCATTATGATCAATGAAAAGCCACAGCATCAATTTTTTGCACATTGTAAAAACACATACGTAAAAAAATATATTTAACAAAGAGACACAGAAACACAAAGTAGTAGTGATGACTGTCTTAGAGAATATTTTAGTTTTGCCTGCCTTCTATCAATGCAGGAGCTGCCCCCTGGTGGTCAGTGTGCTCCCACAGGGGGAGCGCTGCTCAGCCAGAAGCCGGGCTCATGGGTGGGGGGAGGGGGGAATTGGGCCTAAGTCAGCAGGCAGACATTCCCCAAGGGGTTCTGGACTGCAAGAGGGCACAGACTGGGCTGAGGGATCTCCCCCCTCCAGTGCATGAATCACGTGCACCGGGCCTCTAGTTAGGCTATAAAAGTGTATGCATGACTGAAGGATATATTGCCATATACCTTTATAATGTCTACAAGCAACCACCAAGTTCATGTTGGCTAAGAACGTTTACCAAGCAATGGAAATTGGCTCATAAGACTCTGGGTAATCTATTTCACCTTTGTAAGCCTCAATTTCCTAAACTATAATTATGAAATAATAATGATGATGGTGGTAATAATAATAATACCTTCCTCGGGGGTTACTGTGAGGCTTAAATCAAATACCAGTGTGTGGGTTTGTAATCACTGCATGAAGAGCTCTGCTTTTCTCCTTGGGCATTTCATTTCTGTTTAATGTAGCGATCACCCTGAACAAACTCCTACAATGCCACTAGTCTATTTCAAAGCAAGCAGAAAGCAAGCCTAAATCCAGCAACCCTGCAAACCATTTTAAATTACTGGGCAATGGCCAAGGGACCTACCCAGGCAAACAGAGGAAGTGATAGCAGAACCCAGAGGTGCTGCTCCTTAACCAGCAGCTTGAACCTTCAGCCGGGATAAAGTGCTTACAATGAACAGAGGTCGAATAAGTAACACAATTTTTAAACAGCTAATAGGAAAATGGGAAACAAATGCACGGAAGGAACTGTCGGAATAGACAGGCCGCACAGTGTTTCCAAATCCCTGCATGGGAAGCACAGCCATAACGAGAGTATTGTTTAATCAAAGGATTCTCTTAAAAAATAAATGTATACCCCATGCACCTGTATCTAACTCACTGTGAGCATTTACCATGAATTGCTAGGATTCTTTTCCTGACCATCCCACAGTAAAAAAATGAGTTGCTCCATAAAAACCAACACATCTGCCCAGTGTAAGGCAGGCCCCCTCTCTGTCCCAGTTAAAGACCAGAAGTAGAACATTGAGTAAATGGATGAGTAGGGCTCCTGTTCTTTGTTTGTCAAGATGTTCTGCCTTAATGAAACCACTAGCAACTGTAAATTCAGAAAACTGTGAATTTCCATAAATAACCTCATTTTCATTTCACACCTCTTCTAAAACTTTCAGATCAAAAACCTAGACTCTCCTAGGTCTTCTGCGGGGTTCATCTGTTAGTAGTTCTGAATCAATCCTTACTTAGGCTACTGAATCATTCTCTTTCAGAACAGTGCAGTAAATCGGTTAATACGTTTGAAAACGCACAGACTGTTAAAGCTGAAGGAAACTTAGAAATTTAGTCTGAACCCCTCATTACCCAGAGGAGAAAAAAAGAGAAGCACAGAGAGGCCTAGACACTTGACCAAAGTTGCACAGCAGGCTAATTTCTACATGACTCGCTGACATGGGAATGAGTACTCCAATGCTCTTTTCAATACTCATGGTTTTCAAATAGCTTTTAAAGAATAACTCTTCTCATTATTCTAAAATGAAATCTTACACAGAACTCCACTACACAGGACACCGATATACAGGGTGGCCCAAAATAATGTATATGTATTTTAACAGCTGATAGCTTCATTTTGAAAGTGAAATATATTTTAATAAAGACTGCCTTTATACTTATTCAAAGTGTGTGGATACATTTTTCAGGACATCCTCTGTCTAATAGTCAGAGATACAGGCTAAAGAAAGGCAAGGGGAGGGACTGGCTGATGGGCATCTCCTTAGCCCACTTCGCATGTGTCTTAGCCCTCCACCCAGTGCCCAACTCTGGCCTGCACAACCTCTGCAGACCCCTGGGATGTGATGGAGCAGCGTGTGAACCTTTGCCTATATCATCCTGAGACTCCGTTTCTGCTGAAATCCTGCGGCTCCATGTGTGCGCCTTAACTATTGGGCTATGTCTTCTGTGAGTCTGGGCTGTACCCTGGGGCCAGTGGCTCCTAGACTCCGGTCCCCAGTTCCTCTTCCTTTCCTCCTGCTCCTGCATGCACACAACTCAATTATTTCTCTGGTGTCTTCTCTCCTTTAGGCCACAGCCATGGACAACTCTATTAACTGCTCTAGATATCTGAGCAAATCTATTTTATGTGTCAAAGCAAATAAAAACAGATTCTCTGGTTCCGAATGTCACTACTGTTTTATAGTTCGCCCCCTCGTAAGTTGGCAGTTTGTGGAAAGACACAAAAAAACCCTGAAAATGTTCTTTCCCGGGTTTTCATCATTCTGGTCGTGATCTAAGTGGACTCCTTCTCCAGGGACCTCAGCTCAGGCCTCCCCGGTAGCATATTCAAGCTAACGTGCGTCATTGCATTAGGCTTTGGGAAACTCGGAGGATTGAAAAACCAGTTCAAGGCACTCGGACAGAAGCAATGGACAGAAGAGGATTATTCTCGCTTTCTAACTGCCTTTATTTTCACAAAGGATACAAGCTTAAAGCAAACCTTTCCCCCACCCCACAGCATACACGAGATATGAATACCACTCCTTTATTTCCCCTCACCCCACCACGTTTCCCAACCAGGACACCCAGACATTGGGAAAGGACAATTTTTGCGGTGCGAGATTGCCCTGTATATTGAAGGACGTTTAGCATTGCTGCCCTCACTCACTCAAGGCCAATAATACCGCCCCCTGAACATTGTGACAACCAAAAATGCCCCTACATATTCTAAACACCTCCTAGGAGTATAGAACCATCTCTCATTTAAAACCAATTCCTATTCATCATCTCTTTTTCCCTTCCTGCTCTTTCCCAGGCTAGGGCAGGGATCCCTTTTCCTGTTCCCTTAACACCTTTGCATTCTCTAACTCTGTCCTAATCTAGGACATTACAGCATTATACATTTGTGCCTGTCCCCATCATTCCTCAACTCTGAACAAATTGGGGGTGGGGATCATACCCAAACCTTTGTATCCCATTAAGTGCTTAACAAATGTTCATTGAATAAAGTGTATGAAACAAGCAAATGGCATATGCAGAAAATGTGGTCTTTGCTAAAGAAAAAATGTGAACATGTTTTGAAACGGGCAACATGTTGGAGCTTCTATCTTTTCAACTCCCTGAAACTATCCCGAAATTTGTGATGTGGGAGAGCATATGCAGATACATTTTTATTCTTTGGAGTAGCCTGTGGTAGCTTCTGTCTGCTCTCAAACCCCTTTACTATTAATCGGAATAAGTTCTAATTCCATTACCAATCACAAATCCACTTAATCTAATTAGTTAAACTATCCTTGCAATATATGCATAGTCAAATTGATTGCTAAATGGGGAATAAAAACTCATGCTTTGCTGTAAGGGAATGTCAGATGATACAACATCAGAAGGATGTGTGAATTGTAAGAGAAACCCCTGAAATACAAGGACAGAGGAAGACATCCATGTGTCCCTGATTGCATGAGGTGTATAAATGCTTCAATTTATTTAACCTTCACCATTTAAGTCCAAGTGGTATTATTAATATCCCCGTTATACAGATAAGAAAAATAAAGTTCCCAGAGACTAATTAATCTCCCCAGAACCACAAAACTCCTAAGTAACAGACCCAGGATTGAAGTTCATCCAACCTTGAATTCATTTGCCTCCAAGCTCTGAATCACCACACTCAACCATCTCCCATGCACACAGGGCTAAACTCTTCCCATAAAATTAAAGGCACTTAAACGTAAACAAATAAATTATGTCTTGTGCTTTAAAACCTGGGTTACACTAAGTCTTCGTGTGTCACCGCGGCCATATCATGGCTGCTCTCTCAGGAGGAAAGGTAGAAGAGAAAGAACATGTTTGGATTAACTATGGTGTGTCAGGTAACGTGCATTGTAGTGGAATCTCATTTAATTCCCATATTAAATGTACCTGTGTCTTCAGATAAGGAAATTGAGATTCCAAGGTCAAGTCACCTGCCAGCTTTGATCTTTCTCTGAGGTCACACGACCAGGGAAGACTCAAACCAGGATTCAATGCAAATAAGCCCTCCTATTCCACAATGCCACCTATATAATATTTTAAAATAAAAAAAAATATCTAAAGAGACTGGGTTTTCTAAAGTGAGTAGAAATATTAGCTCAGGCAGTATATACAACATACCAAAACATCAAGCAAAATCGACAGTTCTGTTAGGATGATCCTCTAGGCTGCTGATGAAAACCAAGTGGTACAAGCTTTTCCAGAGAAAAAGCGATTTCCACTAAATTATTTTTGTGTGTGTGTGTGTGTGTGTGTGTGTGTGTGTGTGTTTTGGGGGGAGGGAGCATTAAGGAAAAATCTAGCAGGGGATTGTCAACTGATATTCTTCATCTTCAAATTCTGGCCTGTTAAACCATGCTCAAAAACACTCTCCTGATCGATAATTATATTAAATTATGCAGACAGAGCTGTAGATCTCATCTGACTATATTTTGTGCTTTATGAAA
Source organism: Myotis lucifugus (assembly GCF_000147115.1). Taxonomy (NCBI): domain Eukaryota; kingdom Metazoa; phylum Chordata; class Mammalia; order Chiroptera; family Vespertilionidae; genus Myotis; species Myotis lucifugus. The sequence goes on from NW_005871178.1 coordinate 1,492,062, forward strand.
GTCTTTTGTAATCAGTAAAGATTAGTTACAATATGTTTGTATCAGTGATTATAAAACGGCCACGGTATTTAGTATATTTCATTATATTTTTCAAGCATCAGATTCTCAGGTTATTAAATTAGACATGCTACCACTGGGGAGTCTGGCAACTTTTCCTAATTAACAATGACAAAGGGAGACAAAGAGAAATATTGTTTCATGGTCCAACTGTATTCAGAAGCTAATATCTTCTAAGAGACACTACACTTGGTGTTCCTTGTAGAAAACACCACACACACACACACACACACACACACACACACACACACACACACACACACACCAGGCTCCACTTTCGCCCAATACCACAAAGCAGGCACTCAGTGAAAAGGGAGTTCTAAATGAAACCTCTCTTTTTCTCCTATCTGTGCTTTGGATGCTATTTTAACACAATTGCAATCAAAATGATCATTGAAAGCAATGCTACAAGTAATATGTGATCACCAATGAAAATCAATAAGGCCACTTAAATAACAGTTCCAGTGAATCAAATTATGTATAATTCTTACCTTCACAACTCAATGATGCTTGAAATGAAATCCCTTTATACCCTTTATGCAAGTATGTCTTAGTAGTAGTTAGTGACTTGAAAAAAGAGAGTTTTTATCAGCAAGATTTCTGCTACTGCACGTTTACCTTGACTTAGGGGGTCAAGAGGTGCTGGATCAATGTATTTAGGTGCTTGAGGCATGCTGTTTTTTAGCTTACAGAGAAATTCTACCTACAGGGTCTCCCTGCTCTTAATAGGGGTGAGAAATGGAGAGAAAAAAATAACCCTTTATACACAGAGGTTTTTAACTGTGTCAAAGACTTCATAAGTCTCAAAATTACAGTTTTTGAAAGGGAAAATTAGAAAAACAATCCCTTAATTTCTCTCTAGTTTCCAATACAAAATGTCTTTCCCAGGCATATTACCAAAATAAGAATGGGCAAGATTAGATATAAGGAAGTATTTACACAAAGTCATGGAAATCATATATCAGTGTGTGTACAACGATAAAATATATATATATATATATATATATATATATATATGTAAATAAAAAATACATCAATGGTTATAAAAATATATGTGTACATAAAATACATACTGATGATGATATAGATGTACATATATACATATACACATATATACATGTGATATAGGGTGTCCCCCAAAATGTATACATTGAATACTTATAAAGGTAGTGTTCAGTAAACATTTCATTTTCAAAATTGAGCTATCAGCAGTTAAAGTGTGTATACTTTTTGGCGTCACCCTGTATATGCATATATGCATAGCTATACCATCTGTATATATATTATATACATGTGTGTATATGTATCATCAGAGGTATATATTTCATAAATAAACATATGATTTCCATCACTTAGCAATTATCATAGTGCTATGTGCTAGGCACTGCTCTAATGCTTTTCATACTAACTCACTTAATCTTCATAAGACAGGTACTAATATAGTCATGTTACAGATTTAAAAAATGAGGCAGAGACTGCCCAAAGTCACACAGGAAGTAAGTCTAGAGTCAGGTACACACTCAGGCAGTCTGGTCCCAGGCAAACGCGACTAAGCAGAGCCCAGAGGACACAGTACACTGATGCCCTCCACCTTCTTCAATGTGCTCACCTTCCTTTTAGTGCATTCTATTCCCTGTGCCAGCCACCGGGTCTTTGCATGTACTGCTCACTCATGTTACATCACTCTTCTCCTTTTCAATCTCAGCTCATGAGTTACTGTCCCCGAAGCAGCCTTCCGTAGCTTTCCTAACTGCCTACTGCCCCATTAGAGGTCACGCAGCACCATGGGTTTTTCCTTTGGAGAGTAAGATTACACCTGTCTGCACAAGCAGGTGATTCACGTCAACCTCTCCCACTAAACAGTCAGCTCTAAGATTAGAAACTAGGTCTTCTTTTGTTCGTCTCCAATGTTTGTGCCAGGGCCGGGAACACAGTGTGTATTGAATAGGTGGAGGAATAAACTGCCACCGTATCCTTTGAGAAGTTAAGTCTTTCAGACAGGTTTTTCTGAATTTGAAGAAGTTATTAATATAGAAAAGAGGGCCAAAGAGGGAGAGGATGTGTCAGAGAATGAAGGGTTAGAGAGGGGTGGGGCGTGGATCTCATTTATCCATTTAGCTGATAATTGCTAAGCATCTTCCTGCTAAGTATTAAGTAATGTGGATGCCATGATGAGGACAATTCTGGAAGAAAATAGTCCTCTATGAATAATTAAACAAATGCAACACAATTTAAGGGCAACATACAGAGCGAGGAGGATGGAAGAACAAATCAACTCAACATGGGGATGGTTTTAAGTGACAAAAAGATCTCTCGCTAAGGGTAGGGGAAGGCAAATGTATTTTCCAGGTTGGTGAAAGACAATTAGATAAAGTCTTATGTTCGAAGCAGGCAACTGAGAGAAAACAGTGTTCAAGGTGCCACAAAGGATTTGGAAATGCAGGAGTGCACACAAACGCTGGAGGCAGTGGGAGAGGTGGAGGCTAAGCGGTGGCCACATCCTGGAGGAAACTGTTTGTCATGCACAACAGTCTGACTGCGTCAATGAAGAGATTTACAGCTACAAATGTTAGGACGAAAGTGGCATATATTGTTAGGTGCCTGGAGTTTTTTTCTTCTCTTCGCTTAATAAATTCTTCTTGCCTTTCCCATCCTTGATGTGTTGGGGCTGCTCTGTACTCAGTGCATTCAGCACCTCACAGTTTCTTTCATTCTCATTGTTACATAGGACAAGGGTATCAGGGCTGGGCAGTTCTTACTAAATGCTATTCTTGCCAAATGTTAAAATGTAGCCCAGTATTTCGAAGATGCAGCTGTAAACAAGAGGAACTTGACAGAAACCCAACCAGATTAAGGGTAGCCCACTACAAAGAAGAAATCAACATGTAATTGACCAAATGGTGTACATAAGCAATGACTAAGCCTCCTTTCTGCGGAGACAAGGCTGCAAGTTAAGTAAAACTACCTAAGGACAACCACGTCTCGTTCCTGATGAGAACACCCCAAGTGGCAAACCCCTCAAGTTCAGCAACCTCTCACCTCCATCGAGGTGGTTCTCCAGACATCATCTCTAACCCTCACCTTTCCTGAGTTTTACCCTCACACCTCTTACCTCACACGTGGGCACTTCATCTCTGTTTAGCCTTCCCTTGTCTCAACCCTCCAGTAGCTCCCCTAACATGACTTCCCATGATCTATTAATATAACTTCACTCAGGACTGAGGCCTCACACTCGCATCTCCCTCTGTTGCTGGGCAAGTGAAAACGTTACGTTTATGAATATTAGCAATGGAGAAATTATATTTAGGTGGGAATTGAGGTGGGCACTAGAAATGCTGCTATAGCCTTCCATCTATTGCTTCACCCTTATGGAGCTTTTAAAAGTGAATTAGGGCGTGGCTCAGTGGTTGAGCATCCACCTATGAACTAGGAGGTCACGGTTGGATTCCTAGTCAAGGCACGTGCCCAGGTGACAAGCTCGATCCCCAGTTGAAGCATGCAGGAGGCGGCTGATTAATGATTCTCTCTCATCATTGATGTTTTTATCTCTCCCTTCTTCTTTGAAATCAATAAAAACATTTTTTTTTAAAGTGAACCACACTCTGGGAAGGTTCTTAGGTCTTGGATGTAGGTAAGGCCACCACAGCCAGGTGTGTAGGTTTATATTGCACATGGGTTCCTAGCAAGGTGTTAAGCAGGGGCAGAAGTCCAGGCCATGCTCTTGTTAACCACATCTCTTTATCTGTGCAGAGCAAGGCACCTTCTTCTAACTCAGCAATGGCCCTGTATGTAGAAATCTACCAGATAAGCAAACCAAGCTGAAGATAACGCTGGAATAGCACAACAGATACATAGGAGGAAAAAGAGGAGCAATCACTCTGCCCAGAAACAAACACACTGAAGTCCTGAAGTCATCTTACCTTTGGCAATTAGCACTGAAAGTGAAGCCTGCCAACCGGCCTCCCCCCACCCCCCGCTCTCTCATACGGAGCCTATTATCAGGCTTCTCACTGAAGAGAAAAATGAGAAATAGCAAAATAACACATGCATGCCAGCAGCAACTCATGCCAGCTGACAGAATAATCAACACGCAACTGCATGGGAAACTCCTGCCGGTCAAGCTAGTTTTGTTTTTGTTTTTTTAATTAAACTAATATAAACAACTAATATAAAATATAAGCAACTAAGGAAAACCAATGGCACCGAAGGGAATAACCAAGAGAAATAACCGGAACAATTGACACCAAAAGAAAGAGAAATAATTTCCTAAAAAGAAGAGGATATTTTAGGAGGTTTGATATCCACATAGAGATTTCAAAGGATATTGCATCAAATGTTAGCAATGGCTGAATTACATTGGAAGGAAATAGTTATTCATTAAACCCACTTTTCAATAATCTTTGTGTTCATAAATTTTTTTTAAAATGTCAACAGGCAAAAAGATATTATCCTATATAATAAAAGCCTAATATGCAAATCGACTGAATGGCGGAACAACCAGTGGAACGACCAGTCACTATGATGCGCATTGACCACCAAGGGGCAGACACTCAATGCAGGAGCTGACCCCAGCCCTCAGGCCTCCCGATTGCCCCTCTCCCCCTGTCGCCTCTAAGGCGGGTGCCAGCGAGGGCTCCCCGATCATCCCGCCAGTCGCCCCACTGATCAGTCCTGATCGCCGGCCAGCCTAGGGACCCTATCCATGCATAAATTTCGTGCACCGGGCTTCTAGTATCTATATAACAAGGACAATAATTGAGGAATGAAAATTAAAAAGGATTTTGAAATGGAATGGCATGGTCATTAGAATGAACAAGTGTAAAAAACAAAAAGGTGAGAGGCTACCAAATAGTAAGGAAGATAAATTTTAAAAGAAAAAAAATTAAGATTCATAATGTTTCAGAATACCAGCTATAGAGAGAAAAATAAAACTACTATAGAGGAAAAAGATAGATTACCTACAAAAAAAAACAGTTTAAACTAAGAACAGACTTCTTGACACAGCACTGGATACCAGGAGACCATGGAAATGCATTCAAATGCATTCAAATAATCTTGCAGCTAGAACTGTATAGCCAGTAGACAGAAATTAATTTGAGGACAAAATAAAGACAGTTTGAGTCATACAAGACTGAGAATTTACCTCCCATGCATCCAATACAGCACACAGAAAGGAGCCAAGAGTACCTTAAAAATAGAAAGAAAGCTCAGAAGAAATTTAAAAGGAGAATGAGTCCTTAATATTGGGACATTCCTCTTTGATTATCAAGGGTTTAGCAAAATGGAATTAATTTATTTCTCTATAATTAGTATTTGGTACTATTTTAAGTATAATTTAGATAAACATAATACTATGCTATTTTATTAAATTTACAAAGCACAAGAGACTTAGAAATATGGAACATAGTATAAATGGTTAAAACATCAATAATGAGAAAAAGAATACATGCTTAACAAAATCAACAATGTTAGAGTAAAAATGCTCTAAACTTCTCATTTTCCATTGCGAGAGGCAACAGAACACCAACTGCATAACAAAGAAAAGTGCATCACTTGAAATCATAAACTATTAAACAGGGCTATGTTATCAGGCACTGGACTGGGCAATATTAAGATCAAGTTTTTAAGATGGCAGAGCCCTGAACATTTTTAACTTTTTAAATTTCTATAATGAAGGGGACATATTGTAAAATGAGCTTAACAAGGTGGTCATAAATGTTCCTTTTAAAATATTTCCTCTTTTCATGTTTTTATCGCAGGAAGCCTCAATACAGTAGCAGGTGTATTTTATATAAATGACCAAAATGTAACAATGGAAGTACGCCTCACATCTTGATCTCCATGTGTTTCCCTGTTAGAAAGTTAAACAGCCTTGTAGCAGATAATTCATGAATTATTCTTTCAGGTGGCCACTATGTGTGGCATATCCATTTTCCTTACATCAGAGCGACCTCTTTAGGCTCCACTCTTGGTACATCAGTGTTTTCCCAACACAGACTCTATCTTTATATTCTGCCAGATGACTATGAAATTCACTTGCCTGCAGTGAAATCTGGCTTTCACGAGGAGTTCAGGAGTTAACTGTTACTGAAAAAAAAATCTGTGGGAGGAAAAGTCTGCCATGGCTAATGATATGATTTATTGCAATTACAGAAAACTACCCTCCCTGATTGTTCAAATTGCCGTCTGTGGGCCTCAGCCAGATTAAATGCCAGGCTGTGACTAGCACCGGGGAGGTAATCAAATAATTGCCTTTGCTAAATAACACTGTTTTTAATTCACACAGCAAACTTTTTAAAGTGTAAATTGGTATGACACGATTGAGAGAAAGAAAACACCAGGATTTTATTTATTTTTTAAATCGTTATTGTTCAAAGTGTTACATAGGCCCTCCTTTTCCCCCCATTAACCTCTTCCAGCCCGCTCCCATCCTCCCAACCCCCGGCCCTCACCATTGTCCATGCCCGCGGGTTATACATAGATGCATACGTTCATTGGTGGATCTCTTCCCACCCAGCCTCCCCTACCTTGCCTCCGAGGTTCAACAGTCTGTTCCTGCTTCCATGACTCTGGATCTATTTTTTTCTTATCATCAGTTTATTTGATTCATTAGATTCCACATATGAGTGAGATCATGTGATACCTATCTTTCTCTGACTGGCATATTTTGCTCAGCATTAATACTCTCCGGGTCCATCCATGCTGTTGCAAATGGTAAGAGTTCTTTCTTTTTTATTGCCGCACAGTATTCCACTGTGTAAATGTACCATAGTTTTTTTTATCCACTCATCTGCAAAATGAAACTCCCATTCGACCCAGTAATCCAACTTCTAGGAATAGATCCTAAGAAACCTGAAATACTAATCAGAAAGAATAGATGCACCCCTATGTTTATAGCAGCGCGATTTACAATAGCTGAGACTTAGAAACAGCCTAAGTGCCCCAAACACCAGGATTTTAAAAATTGGATTATCCAACAAAAATTGGACTGGTGTTGCTGACCAAAACTGATTTTTAGGCAATTTTCCCAAAGATATTTGAAGTTTAATGTGTTCTATATAGCCAAAAATTTCACATAACTTAAGATCTAGTTGGTTCGCCCTAACCGGTTTGGCTCAGTGGATAGATCGTCAGCCTGTGGACTGAAAGGTCCCAGGTTCGATTCCGGCCAAGGGCATGTACCTTGGTTGCAGGCACATCCCCAGTAGGAGATGTGCAAGAGGCAGCTGATCGATGTTTCTCTCCCATCGATGTTTCTAACTCTCTATCCCTCTCCCTTCCTCTCTGTAAAAAATCAATAAAATATATTTAATAAAAAAAGATCTAGTTTATTCAAACTGTGACATTGACATGTATAAATGTTTATGTCTCCCCAAAATCCATATGTTGAAATTCTAACCCCCAAATGATGGCATTAGAAGGTAGGGCCTTTGGGAGGTGCTTAGGATATGAGGGTGGAGCTCTCATAAATGGGATCTCAATTACAAGACCCCCCAGGAATTCTTTCCATAGGTGAGGATACAATGAGAAGTCAGCCATCTGCAACCGGAAGAGGGTTGTTACCAGACCTGACCATGCTGGTACCCCGACCTCCTTCCAGCCTCCAGAACTCTGAGAAACACACTTCTGTTGTTTATAAGACACCCCGCCTATGGAATTTGTTATAGCAGCTCAAACGAAGTCACTCATCATTCAAGAACTTTGAGGAAAAGAGAAATTTTGTATAAAGTCAAGGTGGTGGGGAGAGTTAACTTGGAAAGCAACAGAGGAAGAAGTAAACTAGAGGTGGTATATCTGTTCAGTTAGATATTGTCCACACAGGAGACAGTCTGCCTGAACCAGCAGATTTGAGAATGGGGAAGGAGGCAGCATTTTTGAAAGTCTGTCAGGGTTACAATGAATTTGTCCTCTTCAAAAAAGAACTGGTCACCTGTACTGTCAGAAATAAATGGAGATTATCAGAGTCCTCAGCGGTTAAATAATTATGGACATGCTTTTTTTTCAGTCCCAAAAGAAAATGGTACAAAAGATAATAAGAATAGATAATATGGATGCTTGCTATGCATTATCTTCCACAAACTCTGTAAAACTGCTTTTCATATAACTCATTATCATCCCTAGCATGTCTAAACTCAAGCATTTCCAAACAACTACTAAAAGGTATACGTTAATTTCAGCTCACAGCGAGGGCACCAGAATCACAAAAGGCTTCATTGCGTCCTCCCAAAAAGCATGAAATTGAGCTTTGTTCTAAGGTTAAGCAATGGGTGAAGCTTCGATCTTGCCTATGATCAGACATACCACAAATGATCCACCAATGACTCACCAGAGACATACACAGATTCCACTATCACAGGGAAATATTAAAATGTATACACATCGTCCTAGCTGGTTTGGCTCAGTGGATAGAGCATCGGCCTGCAGACTGACCCAGGTTCGATTCCAGTCAAGGGCACATGCCCGGGTTGTGGGCTCAATCCCCAGTAGGGGGCGGCAGGAGGCAGGTGATCAATGATTGTCTCTCATCATTGATGTTTCTATCTCTCTCTCCCTCTCCCTTCCTCTCTGAAATCAATAAGTGTGTATGTATGTGTGTGTGTGTGTGTGTGTGTGTGTGTGTATATATATATGTATGTATATATATATATATATATATATATATATATATATATATATATAAATGTATACACATCACTTAGATACAACAACACACAAATCAGTTTGAGTGAATGAGCAAGTAGGAGATGTAGATGGATCTGGATTAATATAAGCTAACCCAGATAAAGCTGCCACTGGATAGAAATTACAACAAAAAAAAGGTGAAAGAGATGTGAAATATCCAAGGAAAAGGTCCTCATCACATCTGGAACACTGGCCAGGGGATGGGGCTTGATCGCATCAGGGGTGTTTACCTACAGGAGCACCTGTCAGAGAAGCGAGAACTGGGGTAAGTAGTGAAGCTGAGGCCAAACTTAGGCACAAGAACAATGGCTGCAAGGATCCAAAATCAGAATAAAAGTGTATTTTTTAATAATAAGATCAATAAATAAATGACACAAATCAGAAACCAAGAGAAACAACTTATAGAACGGAGGCTAGGAGGGATGAAGAGTAAATAGAATGCTCATTAATTTCTACAGTCTTGCTGGCTGTATGTAGTTTTAAAGGATCACCCAGCTATGCATTTAATTTTGCATCGATTTGGTTTGTGATTGTGCTCTTCTCCCTAAACCCAATATTCACGTGAGGCAGGAACTCTGACAACACAAAATAAAGCCCGGGTGGTCCTTAGAGAGTCTCTGATTGAAAACCTGAGGTTAGTGACTAATCTCAGAAAGGTATTCTGTTCACGAAAAGCTTGGTGATTATTCCTTCATCTTTATTTAATATACCAATATGTATTTGTCTGTAGAAGGATTTGTTTCTCTTCTCCTGTGTACTGGCTTATTAGTTACAGCTCCTCTTTCATTCCTGAAATATGGTCAGATAATTTTCTAATAAATACTATCAGTTGTTTTCAAAATGCCACCACTGGGGAGTAACCACAAGTAAATATTGAAATTCTTTATACATTGAAGACAGAAAAATAGAAAATCCTCCAATTAATGTAACTTGTCTACTTTAAACCAATAATGAGGTTATTAATAGGAGAGGTGATTATGACTAGTTACTGGGTGACATTGATGAATAAGCCGTGTGTGTGTGTGTGTGTGTGTGTGTGTGTGTGTGTGTGTGTGTTTTGAGTCAACTTGACTGGATTGTGGGGTATCCAGATATTTGGCTAAATGTTATTTCTGGGTGTGAACTGGATGAAGTTAGCATTTGAATTGGTACAATCAGTGAAGTCGGTTGCCCTCCTCAGTGTGGGTGGGCATCATCCAATTCTCTGAGGACTTGAATAAAACAAAAAGGCAGAGGTGGAAAGTATTCAGCCCTTCTTTCCTGATTACTTGAGCTGGGACACGGATCTTCTGCCCTCTGAACTCTCTAGAAAACCTAAAGCTGAGGTTACAAAGCAACCATGCAAACTGAATTCAAAAGGTTGACAAACCCGTCTGAGGAGAGATGGAAGATACAAATTGTTCCACTCTTGGCAGACCAGGGAAAAATTAAAACCAGGGGGGGCAGGGGGAATCAACTGGAAACTAATGAATTTTTAGAGATGAAAGGTAGACTAACCTGAGAGTTTAGAATCCCTGGGAGTCCTGGACACAAGTGGATTCCTTGCCCACTCACCAACTCTGTTCTATGGGCCTCCACTGGGTGCATAAGAGAAAGACTGAAGGCAGGGCAGGAATCCTGAGAGGGCCACCTCATGCCTGGTGGCAAAGGGTGCAGAGCCTGACAGCCGATCAGAGGGAGCAGGCCGGCCCAGAAGGGTCGAATGTCTTCACTACATCTATGGAGACCGCACACTTATCTTCCTCCTTAGCTCAACTAAAATAATAAATTAATGGTTTCTCAGTAATCTAAGAAAGAAACCTTATTGGTTATCTTTAAAATACTCTGTTAGAATCTGTTAACTCTTATTTAAAATGTTTGCATCAACAGTCACAACTGAGATTGGTTATACATTTTAAAACTAATAAATTTTTATGAAGTCTTCATCAGTTTGGGGGTCAATGATAAATGTTCCATAAAACAAGTTTGGAAAAAAAAATGTCACTTGCTCTGCTTTGGAGTAGTTTACGTTTTCTTTGTATTTTGACCTATAAACATTTTGGCAGACTTCCCATGACACTATCTAGGCCTGGTGCTTTTATTGGGGGAACTCTTTATATATTTCCTCCATTTCCTTCTGTGACAATTGTTCTGTATAGGGCTTCTGCTTCTAATAGGGTCAATTTTGTAAGTTATATTTAAAAAGAAATTGTTCATGGTATTTACTGCTTTTTTATTCATAAAGAAAATAAAAATAGTGTCATGGGTTTTTTTTTATAATTTCTTACTTTTAATTTTACTTTTCAATTATATTTGATATTCAATTTTATTTTATGTTAGTTTCGGGTGTACAGCATAGTGGTTAGAAGCTTATATAATTTATGAAGTGATCCCCCTAATAAGTCTAGTACTTACTTGGCACCATACATAGTTACTATAATATTAGTGACTATATTCCTTAGGATGTACTTAACATTCCTAGGACTATTTTGTAACTGTCAATTTGTATTTCTTAATTTCTTCACCCAACCCCCCAATCCCTCTCCCATCGGGCAACAATCAGTTTGTTCTCTGTATCTCTGAGTCTGTTTCTATTTAGTTTGTTCATTTATTTTATTCTTTAAAGTCCATGTATAAGTGAAATCATATGGTATTTGTCTTTCTCTGACTGACTTATTTCGCTTAGCAATAACACCCTCTAAGACCATCCATGCTGTTGCAAATGGTAAGATTTCATTGTTTTCAGTGGCCAAGTATTATTCCATTGTATATTTGTAGCACTGCTTTTTTATCCACTCATCTATTGATGGACACTTGGGTTGTTTCCATATCTTGAATATCGTAAATAACGCTGTAATAAACGTAGGGGTGCATATATCTTTTTGAATTGGTGTTTGGGTTTCTTTGATTGTATACCCAGAAGTGGAATTACTGTGTCATAAGGCAGTTCCATTTTTAATATTTTGAGGAACCCCTATACTGTTTCCTACAGTTTCTGCACCAATTTACATTCTCACCAGTACTACAAGAGCATTCCCTTTTTGCCACATCATTGCCAATACTTATTATTTGTCAATTTATTGATGATAGCCATTCTGACAGGTGTGAGGTGATATCTTACTGTCATTTTAATTTGGATTTATCTGCTGGTTAGTGACATTGAGCATCTTTCCTTATGTCTATTGGCCATTTCTATGTCCTCCTTGGAGAAGTGTCTATTCAGGTCCTTTGCCTATTTTTTAAATGGATTGTTTGTTTTATTGGTGTTGAGTTCTGTATAAATTTTGGATATTAACCGCTTATCAGATATATCACTGGCAAATATGTTCTTCCATATAGTGGGCTGTCTTTTCGTTTTGTTGATGGTTACCTTTCCTATGCAAAAGCGTTTTAGTTTAATTTAGTCCCATTAGTTTATTTTATCTTTTGTTCCCCTTGCCTGAAGAGATTATCAGAAAAAAATATTGCTATGAGAAATATCCAAGATCTTAGTGCCTATGTTTTGTTTTAGGATTTTTGTGGCTTTGAGTTTATCATTTAAGTCCTTTATCCATTTTGAGTTTATTCTTGTGTCTGCTGTAAGAAGGTAGTTGTATCAATTTGTTGCTGTTATCTGTCCAACTTTTTCAACACCATTTATTGAACAGACTGTATTTACCCCACTGTATGTCCTTGACTCCGTTGTTAAATCTTTTTTTTTCCATGTGTGCTGCCTAAGCGATCACCGTTGTTAAATCTTAATTGACCATAGGTACATGGGTTTATTCCTGGGCTCTCTATTCTGACCCATGGATTTTTATGTCTATTTTAATGCCAGTGCCATGCTGTGTGATTAGGATGGCCTTGTAGTATAGTTTGATATCAGGTAGTGAGATACCTCCAATTTTGTTGTTCCTTCTCAAGTTGCTATGACTATTTGGTATCTTTTGTGGTTCCATATAAATTTCTGGAATATTTGTTCCAATTCTGTGAAGTACACCATTGGTATCTTCATAGGAATTGCGCTGAATCTATAAATTGCTTTGGGTAGTATGGGCATTTTAATAATAATTCTTCCAATCCATGAATACAGTATATGCTTCCACTTATATGTACCTTCTTCAACTTCTTTCTTCAGTGTCTTATAATTTTTGAAGTTCAGGTATTTTACATGCTTTGTTAAATTTATTCCAGTATAATTTATTTATTTTTTTATTCCATTTTAAATGGAATTATTTTCTTCTTTTCCCTCTGTGATAATTATTGGTGTATATACCAGTAAATGCAACTGATTTCTGGAATTTATTGTGGATCCTGCTACTTTACTAAGTTCAGTTACCAGTACTAGTAGTTTTTGGTAGAATCTTTAGGGTTCTCTACATACAATATGCGTGTCTACCTGCTGAAATCACATGTACGTGGTCTGACTGATGGGATCCTGGATGTAGACGGTTTGTCCATGTGTCTCATGTGAGAGGACCCCTGAGGTCTTTATGTGTCAGCACGTAGAGACCTCTGCACCCACGTGAGCAGCTGCTCAGCTTCCCTCCTCCATGTGGACCAGGACTGGTAGATCCCAATGCTTTCTATGGACATTAGTGTTTTGTCTAATGCCCAGCTGTCTCATCAGTGCTGACGGGTAGTTTGAACAATGGTGCAAGAGTTTCTGTGGGGCAACCCCTAGGGCAGCGGTTCTCAACCTGTGGGCACGACCCCTTTGGGGGTCGAATGACCCTTTCACAGGGGTCGCCTAAGACCATCGGTAAACACATATATAATTACATATTGTTTTTATGATTAGTCACTATGCTTTAATTATGTTCAATTTGTAACAATGAAATTGGGGGTCACCACAACATGAGAGTATATTAAAGTCACAGCATTAGGAAGGTTGAGAACCACTGCCCTAGGGGGGAGC
>NW_005871178.1:1506760-1508244 GCF_000147115.1 Myotis lucifugus
GCAGCCCTTGAGCTGGACCCTCCACTGGCAGCTCCTCCTCTGAGGCAGGACCCAGCATGGATCCCAGGGAGGGTTCTTCATCCAGCCGCGCTGAGGCCTCAGTTTGGTCTGGGGCCGGCCCTGGCTCCTCAGATGCAGCTGGAGAGGCTGCTGGAGGTGGTGAAAGCTCTGGAGATGGACATGCCTTCAGCTCTGAATCCTGCTCCTCAGGATGGACTTTGGGTGTGACAGGAGCCGCCTCCTCTGCCTCCTGGGCTGCTGCTGGAGTTGGGAGAGGAGAAAAGATCACCCAGGTGCCTGCATGTCCATCTGTTCCCCCAAAGACAGAACACTGGGCACAGCCCAGGACCCACCACAGGACGTCCTTCACGCCCAAAGTCCAACAGATGGGTGGTCAGAGGCCAGTCTTTACTCCTGGCCAGGCTCTGGGGTTGCTCCCTGTGTGTCTGGCAACAATTTCTCCCCATAAACTCACATGGACTTCCCCCACCCTTCCCTCTCCCACACCTCCCCACCTTCTCACCCTCGGGCTCTGCCTTCTTGGGCTCCAGGTCTTCTGGACTGGTGTGATCATCATAGAAATAGCGCTCCACATCAGGGTTGAAAGTTACCCTCCGGGTGTTGGGACTGAACGGCTTTGAGGTTGGAGGCTTGTAGAGCCTGCGAGGCTTCAGTGGAGGAGTCCTCCTCCGTCCACCCACAAGCCCTGGCTCCCCAGATGCCCAGGTGGCCACACTCTCTTCAGGGTTTCCCGGCCCCTCAATGCTGGACATGGGGCAGGGGACTTCCTCCACCAGCTGCTGTTCCAACTTGATCTGGTTTGAGCTCTGCAATGACAGCGACCGGCAGCAGGTCAGGAGGCCTCAAGCCCTGCCCAACCCTAGTCGCTGCTGCTTCTGCCCCCTGGACCTTCTGCTCCCGGATCAGGCCCAGCCCTGTGTCTGCACAGACCTCCACCCAGGGGAAATGAGAGTCACCTCCAGGGCTCAGGATAAGACCTCAGGCAGTAGGTAACCTTGATCTGGGGTTTGAACTTGACTGGTCCTGACCCCCCAATCCAACCTGTTCCTATTCTGGGCAGGACCTCCTCATGTGGACACCGCTTCACCCCCCAACACACATATACACATACTCACACACACACACACACACACACACATACACACACACACACACACACACACTCACTCACACGGAGGGGACATAGGGCTGCTCAGGTGGGATCAGAGTGGTGGCCTGGACAAAACAAGACCTCCCTGTAATACCTCCGGGTCCCAGCGTGAAAAGGGCCACAGGTGTCGCATGGTTGAGCCCTGATCCAGTGACGTGCACAGCTAAACACACTCTCATCGCTGCCTCTCTTGAGGCCTCGGACGTCGGCACACTGGGACACAACAGGAAAACATGGTGTCCTTCTCCAAGTGTCTCTTGTCCGAGTAAAGCCGAGGAAGAGGCAGATATAGAAGGTGGGAGCCGAGGTTACT
>NW_005871178.1:1508419-1738994 GCF_000147115.1 Myotis lucifugus
TAATTGGACAGAGACCTCGGAGAAGGATCCACGTTTCTTGTTCTGTCCCCATGTCCCGGTCTCCGAGACCTCAAGAGGCGCAGCGATGCGAGTGTGTTTAACTGTTCCCCGCCCTGGGTTCAGGGCTCAACCAAGGCGACGCCTGTGGCCCTTATCACCCGGGACCCGACCGTATTACATTGAGTTCTGGTTGGGCCAGGTCACCTCTCTGATCCCACCTGAGCAGCCCTATGTCCCCTCCGTGTGAGTGAGTGTGTGTGTGTGTGTGTGTGTGTGTATGTGTGTGTGTGTGTGAGTGTGTGTATATGTGTGTTGGGGGGTGAAGCGGTGTCCACATGAGGAGGTCCTGCCCAGAATAGGAACAGGTTGGATTGGGGGGTCAGGACCAGTCAAGTTCAAACCCCAGATCAAGGTTACCTACTGCCTGAGGTCTTATCCTGAGCCCTGGAGGTGACTCTCATTTCCCCTGGGTGGAGGTCTGTGCAGACACAGGGCTGGGCCTGATCCGGGAGCAGAAGGTCCAGGGGGGCAGAAGCAGCAGCGACTAGGGTTGGGCAGGGCTTGAGGCCTCCTGACCTGCTGCCGGTCGCTGTCATTGCAGAGCTCAAACCAGATCAAGTTGGAACAGCAGCTGGTGGAGGAAGTCCCCTGCCCCATGTCCAGCATTGAGGGGCCGGGAAACCCTGAAGAGAGTGTGGCCACCTGGGCATCTGGGGAGCCAGGGATCGTGGGTGGATGGAGGAGGACTCGTGGGTGGACGGAGGAGGACTCCTCCACTGAAGCCTCCAACCTCAAAGCCGTTCAGTCCCAACACCCGGAGGGTAACTTTCAACCCTGATGTGGAGCGCTATTTCTATGATGATCACACCAGTCCAGAAGACCTGGAGCCCAAGAAGGCAGAGCCCGAGGGTGAGAAGATGGGGAGGTGTGGGAGAGGGGAGGGTGGGGGAAGTCCATGTGAGTTTATGGGGAGAAATTGTTGCCAGACACACAGGGAGCAACCCCAGAGCCTGGCCAGGAGTAAAGACTGGCCTCTGACCACCCATCTGTTGGACTTTGGGCGTGAAGGACGTCCTGTGGTGGGTCCTGGGCTGTGCCCAGTGTTCTGTCTTTGGGGGACAGATGGACATGCAGGCACCTGGGTGATCTTTTCTCCTCTCCCAACTCCAGCAGCAGCCCAGGAGGCAGAGGAGGCGGCTCCTGTCACACCCAAAGTCCATCCTGAGGAGCAGGATTCAGAGCTGAAGGCATGTCCATCTCCAGAGCTTTCACCACCTCCAGCAGCCTCTCCAGCTGCATCTGAGGAGCCAGGGCCGGCCCCAGACCAAACTGAGGCCTCAGCGCGGCTGGATGAAGAACCCTCCCTGGGATCCATGCTGGGTCCTGCCTCAGAGGAGGAGCTGCCAGTGGAGGGCCCAGCTCAAGGGCTGCCTCTTAAATGTGCTCGCCCTGTCCCAAGGGAAAAACTTGTCATACCCCCACTCCTTGATCTTTTTCTTTTCTTTTCTTTTTTTCTTTTGTTTTTATCTTCTCCATGGCGTGGTTCATTTTTTTGTCTTTTTATTTGTATTATTTGGGGGTTTATTTGCTTATATTATTATCTTTTTTCCGTTTTTAGCCTTCATTTTTCCATTGTATAATCCATTGTAAATAATAAATAAATGATATCGTTTGTATTTTAAATGGTGCCATTCCTGAGCATGAAGTTCATTCACGATGCTGGGCAAGCATCACCACTGTCTATCTAGAGGCAGTGCCCACACCAGCACACGTCAGAGATGCCCCACCTCCCCAGTGGGGAGACACACACTGTCAACACCGGGGAGAGAGCCCTGTCACCCTCAGGCTGGCAGGCTTCTTGTCTAGTGAGGACCAGCCCTGGGGACAAGGTGAGGCAGCAGAGGCTCCAGCAGATCCCCCAGGAGGAACAGGGAGGCCCCTCCTGTGGGAGAACAGCGTGCAGGACGTGTCACAGTTTTACGGTGCACACCTTCACCTAGCAGTGCTCACCCTAAGGGGTTCCCTCAGAGAAATTCTTGCAGAAATCTTCAAAGATGAGTGTTTGAGACTGCCCATCAGGCAAGGATGAAATTGCAGGGAGTTGGTGGGGGAATGGGCTGCACCAATCCTGGTCACATGGATGAGGGAAGCTGAGCAGCTGCTAAAGTGGGTGCAGGGTCTCTATGTACTGACAGATAAAGACCTCAGGCTCCTCTCACATGAATTGAAAAGAAGATAATGAAACAGAAGTTGATGCGCTAAAAGAAAATACTGACTTACCAGAAGAAAAGTCTCTAATTTGACAATTCTCCTGAGACTCTGGAAGTTCATGTAAAATATTTTTAAAATTCTTTCTCAGTCTTTCTGTCTTGATTTAGTGAGGTTTCAAGCCAGAGTTCAAATATAATTTATTCATTTATTTGATTGCTAAATAAAAACCTCTTTATAAAAA
The DNA here is from genome assembly GCF_000147115.1 of Myotis lucifugus. Taxonomy (NCBI): domain Eukaryota; kingdom Metazoa; phylum Chordata; class Mammalia; order Chiroptera; family Vespertilionidae; genus Myotis; species Myotis lucifugus. The sequence continues at coordinate 1,510,872 of NW_005871178.1, forward strand.
TATGTTTCAAAATATTTTGTGGAATATAAAAGTACACATCCTTTAAGTAAGAAATTATTTTTCTTACTTAACCAAAATAGAAAGGCTGTGTTAAAGAAGTCAAATTTTTAACAGTTTAATTTTTGTTTAGTTTCTGGTTCAAATGAAAGTTCTTTTAGCCATAAGAAAGCAGATATTGGCTACTCCAAAGACAAGTGTAACACTGAAACTACTCAGAGCATATATTTGAAAAATAATTGAATATAGTTAAATAGAATATTTCCCCATGCACACTTGTGGGAGAATGATATTCACCTGGCTGGGGTTGAACTTCTATACACTGTTGGAAGGATTTTTTTTCTTGCTTCTTTCATTTCTAAAAATCCCACCAATTCTCTCCTATTACCAATAGGAAACTTTTATATAATTGAATTTAAGATAGAGGAAAACCAACTCTTTTAATTATTTATAGAAATTTGGTTGTATAGTGTTTGGAAAGTTTCTTAACTCATAAAAATAACATGGCTGTTCATATTTATTTTTATGACTATTCTCACTGTGAAATAGATGGATAAAGTCCCTATTCCTTTAGCTGGGAGACTTAAAAACTTGTGGGCCTGGTATAAGTGGGAATACTCATTTCTGAGTATTTCCAGGCTATCATCTCACTGAATGTTTGGGGAGTGGGGAAATGCCCTTGTCTAGGCTGGTGGTAAAGTTGCTTGGGTTAGGATTAGAGACATTCCTAAAGCAGCTGGCTCAGGTGACCAGGGAGACTGTATTAGTGAGCCCCACAAAGCACTTACCATATAATGTTATCCTACAAAAATAGGGATATCGGATCTACCTAATACACAAAAACAAATACAGAGAGGCAGCCAAATGAAAAGACAAATAAGCATGCCCCAAATGAAAGAACAGGAGAAATCCCCAGAAAAAAAGAACTAAATAAAATGTAGGAAAGCAATCTACCAGATACAGAGTTCAAAACAATGGTTATAACTGTGCTCAGGGAACTTAGGGGACAAATGTATAAATTCAGTGAGAACTTAAAGAGATAGCAAGCATAGAAAACAACAACAAATAAACCATTAAAAAAGAACCAGTCAGGAATGAAGAATACAATAGTGGAAATGAAGAACGCACTAGAAGAAATCAATAGCAGGTTAGATGAAACAGAAGATCAAATCACCAATTTAGAGGACAAGATAACAGAAAACACCCAAGCAGGATCCAAGATCCAGGGAAGAACTCCATCCTGGAGCACTATGCCCGGGTTCGTCACACGGGGCCAGAAGCCTTAAGTGGCACACTAGATCAGATGTATATCTCTCAGCAGCTTTAAATGACACACTAGATCAGATGTATATAATTGACAACTTCAGAGCATTTTACTCCAAAACAACAGAATATACATTCTCTTCGGTGCATATAGAACATTTTCTAGGGTAGGCCACACATTGATGTTTCTATCGGCAGGGGAGTAGGTGGAAACTATATTTACCTCCTCTTGGGACCAAACTGGAATGATAACTAAAACACAGATCAATCAACCAAAATAAGCAACTGAAGACTCCCTGATCAGAAGTCATAAGATGAAGGATTTACAGAAGATCACGGATTTACAGAAGATCAAAGATTTATAAAAGAAGCTACAGCAAGACTGGTAGGATGGGCGGGGATGTGAAAAGGGCTGGCCCCGCTCCCACAGTTGGCGGCTATGATCCTAGAAGTGACATCTCAGCTGTAAAGGTTCCCCCTTAGGGGCATAAAGTCTCAAACCCACGCTAGGACCCCCAACCCAGAGCATCAGAGCCCACAAGAGGCACCCATATAGCATCTGGCAGTGAAAATCAGTAGGGAGTCTGTCTTCCAGGGAGAGACAGAAATCTGCTGGAGACACAGGCACACTCTTAAAGGGCTAACACACAAAATCTTGTTCACAGACACTCAGCATGGGCTCCTGTGGAGGGAGGGCAGAACAGACTAGAGGTGCATGAGGAGAGTCTAGGGCTTGTGGCTCTGAGAAGAGAGCTGAAGGGACAGTTGCCAGAACCTCTGTGCTAAGTCCCTCTCCCACTGTAAACACCATCTTTCTTGGGTGGAACTCTCCCCTCCTTATGCTATCAGTCTGGGGGACTGCAATAGCCCCACCTGTTGTCCCAACCTGCACAGCTCACACCCTACTGAGGAGTCAGCTGCCTGCTCAGGAGTGTACAGGCACAGGCAGACTCAGGGGTGTCAGTGACTGAGTTGTGTGGCTATGAAGCAGGGGCCACTCCTCCCTCCCACCACCAAGCATGACTGGCGTTCCACCCCATGGGATGTACATTAACCCCACCATTCTGACTCCCTACTGAGTGCAGGCTCCTGGCAGAATCTGAGAAAAACTGAGTTGTATGGCTCTAGGATGGTAGTCATTTTTGCTTTGCATGAATGACAGCTGCAGAGCCTTACCTTCATACAGTGAAATCTTGGCCTGCTTAAGCCTGATAAATTCTGCTTAAAACCTGATAAAAACCCTGACAACTTCCTGAGACCTGGCCTCACCACAAAGGTATGCAGACACCCAGTGGGTGGCAGCTACACTCGGTATACCCTGAGAAATCTGCTGAATTTGCTCAGACCCAGCACTGGCACCGAGATTGAACCTCACCCCTACCTGGTGACTCAATGCGAACCTTCCTGGTGGAACGTGATTATTGTCAGAAGCTCTTTCAGTGACTGAGGGGACAGGCAGCCATGTAGATGTAAGTACTGCTACCCTCTACAAGTAGAGGCAGGTGGACGAGGATCCCTGGGAGATTTGGGCCTTTTGTTGACCTGCCACAGGACTCAGTGCTGGGGAAGCTGGCCTTGGTACATATGTCCTTTTTCATGCTGACCTTGGCCATGCACACCCAGGTCCAGCAGAGGCAGCCACAAACGGTGGCAGCTTAAAACAGGTGGCCCATGGCCAGTCACAGGCAGCATCTGACACTGACCTATCCCAGAGTCTCTCCCAAGAGGCCCCAGAACACAGTGGTCAGCTTCAAACAACATCAGAGCAGGAGACAATGAGCTTCATAAGCAGCATATGCAAAGGCAGATCTTGGGAGGCACTAGACCTGCTGAGTTGACTTCCCTTCTGTGTTGTCAGGACTTGCACAACAGGTTGTACACTATGGTCATGGTTGATCCTCAGAGTAAGCCACCCTGAGGGTTGCCCCCACACGCAAACAGGCCAATAGCAATCAAGACTCAAATACAACAGGAGGGCTCACATAACTCGCACAAGTGACATTCCTGAAGCACCCCGCTTGGGTGATCAAGGAGACTGTGCCACCGATCCCATGTACAACGTAGCCCACCCTACAAAGATTGGGAGACATAGCAGATTTACTTAACACAGAGAAACAAACACCAAGGGACAACCAACATGTGGAGACAAACAAACATGCCACAAATGAAAGAACAGGAGAAATCTCCAGAAAAAGAGCTAAATAAAACAGACACAAACAACTTACCAGATACAAAGTTCAAAACACGGTGATAAAGATGCTCAAGGAACTTTCTGAGAACTACAACAGCATGAAAAAGGACATAAAACCATAATAAAGAACCAATCACAGCCCGGTCGGGTGTGGTTCAGTGGTTGAGCATCGACCTGTGAACCAGAGGGTCACGGTTTGATTCTGGTCAGGGCGCATACCCAGGTTGCAGGTTTGATCCCCAGCGGGGGCTGTGCAGGAGGCAGCCAATCAAAAATTCTCTCTCATCATTGATGTTTCTATCTCTCTTTCCCATCTCCCTTCCTCTCTGAAATCAATAAAAAATAATCAATCATAAATGAAGAATATCTAAAATGAAGAATATACTGGAAAGAATAAACAATAGATTAGATGAAGCAGAGGACTGAATCAGTGATTTACAAGACAAGGTAGCAGAACCCACCCAACCAAAGCAGAAAAAAAAAATTTTTAATGAGGATAGTTTAAGGGACCTCTAGAACAACACAAAACATAACAATGTCTACATCATAGGGATAACCGAAGGAGAAAAGAGAGAGCAAGAGTTCAAGAACATATTTGAAGAAATGAGTTAAAACTTCCCTAACACAGAAGTCCAGGAAGCATAAAGAAGAGTACCAAACAAGATGAACCCAAGGATGCCCACACCGAGGTACATCGTAATTAAAATGGTAAAAGTTAAAGACAAAGAATCTTAAAGCAGCAAGAGAAAGACAGTTACCTAAAAGGGAGCTCTCATATGACTGTTAGCTGATTTCTCCACAGAGACTTCGCAGATGAGAAGAGATTGGCTTGAAGTATTCAAAAGCAAGGACCTACAACCAAGACTACTTTATCCAGCAAGGCTATCATTTAAAATTAAAGAAGAAATAAAGAGCTTCCCAGACAACAGAAAGCTAAAGGAGTTCGTGACCAGCAGACCAGTATTATAAGAAATGCTAAAAGGTCTTCTTTAAGAAGGAGGAAGAGGAGAAGGAGGAGGAGGAGGAGGAGGAGGAGGAGGAGGAGGAGGAGAAATAATAATAATAATAATAATAATAATAATAATAATAATAAAAGAGAGGAACATAGTTAAAAGAATAAAATGGCAATAAATACATACCTATAAATAATTACTTTAAGTGTAAGTGGCTTAAATGCTCCAATCAAAATACATTGGGTAGCTGAATGGATAAGAATATAAGTTCCATGCATATGCTGTCTACAAGGACGCACCTCAGAATAAAAGATACACACAGACTAAAAGTAAAGGAATAAAAGAGATATTTTGTGTAAAAAAAAATTTTTTTAAAGCTGGGGTAGTAATACTTATAGCTGATAAAATAGACTGTAAAAGAAAGGCTATACTAGAGACAAAGAAGGTCACTAAATAATTATCATTTTGTAGTGATAATGGGAGCACTCCAACAAGAAAATATAACCCTTATAAACACTTATACACCCAACACAGGAGCACCTAAATATGTAAAGCAAATCCTGATAGACATAAATGGAGAGATCAACAGTAATGCAATCATACACCCCATCAATGGATAGATCTTCCAAACAGCACTAGATCAGATTATATAATTGATATCTTCAGAGCATATTACTCCAAAGCAACAGAATATATACATTCTCTTCAAGTGCATATGAATCTATATAATGCTTTGGGCAGTATGGACATTTTAGTGATGTTGATAATTCCTATCCACTTATGGATATGCTCCTATTTATCTGTATCTTTTTTAATTTCTTTCTTTAGTGTCTTATAATTTTCCAAGTATAGGTCTTTTACCTCCTTTGTTAAAGCTATTGTTGGGTATGTTATTTTTTTTTATGAAACTATAAATGGGATTATCTTCTCTTTTTGATAGTTAATTATTGGTTTATAAAAATGAAAGTGATTTCTGAGTATTTATTTTGTATCCTGCAACTTTGCTGAATTCATTTATCAGTTCTAGTAGTTTTTTGGTGGAATCTTAAGCATCTTCCCTACTCTTGAATTTTTTTTTGAGAAAGACAAGTGTTAGTTCTTCTTTGAATGTTTGGTAACATTCACCTGTGAGGCCATCTCATCCAGGACTTTTGCTTTACTGAGAGTTTTTATTACTACTTTGATTCACTATTTATAATTAGCCTGTTCAGATTTTGTTTCTTCTTGATTCCGTTTTGAAGACTGTATATTTCTAAGAATTCATCCATTTCGTCCAGATTGTCTAATTTGTTACCATATAATCATCAAAGTATTTTCTTATAATCCTTTCTATTTCTGTGGTGTCAGTTGTTAATACTCCTCTTTTACTTCTGATTTTATTTATTTAGGTTCTCTCTCTTTTTTTCTTGATGAGTCTGGTTAAAGGTTAATTAAGCTTGCTTTTTTTTTAGAACCAGTTTTTGGATTCATTGATCATTTTGTATTTTTTTAAACTCTATCTTGTTTATTTATGCTCTGATCTTTACTATTTTCTTCTTCTACTCACTGTGGGCTTTATTGTTCTTTTCCAAGTTTTTTTTTTCTTTAGGTTTAAGGTTAGATTGTTTGAGATTTTTTCTTGTTTTTGAGGTTGGCTATATTGTTATGAATTTCCTTTTTAGGACTGCTTTTGCTTGTGTCCCACAGATTTGGTTTGTTATGGTTTTATTTTCATTTGTCTCAGTATATCTTTTGATTTCCTCATGTAGCTTTTGATGTCTTGGTATATCTTTTGATCTTATTGTTAACCCATTTATTACTTAGTAACATTATTTAGATTCATGTGTCTGTGTATTTTATAGATATTTTTCTTGTAATTGATTTCTGGTTTCATATCATTGTGGTCAGAGAAAATGCTGGATATTATTTCAATCTCCTTAAATTTATTGAAACTTGTTTTGTGGCTTAACATGTGGTCTACCCTGGAAAATGTTTCATATGTACTAGAAAATAATGTATATTTGCTGCTTTGGAATGAAATGCTTTATAAATATCAATTAAGTTCATTTGTTCTAATGTGTCATTTAAGGCTGCTGTTTCCTTGTTGATTTTCTGTCTGGAAGATCTATCCATTGATGTCAACGATGTTATGCTCCTTTAATATGATTGTATTACTGTTGTTCTCTCCCTTTATATCCATCAATATTTGTTTTATATATTTACTAGAGGTCCAGTGCATGAAATTCATGCACTGGGGGGGGGGGTGTCCCTCAGCCCAGCCTGCACCCTCTCGCAGTCCTGGAGCCCTTGGGGGATGTCCAACTGATGGCTTAGGCCCATGGGGAGTGGGCCTAAGCAGTCAGTTGGACATCCTTAGCGCTGCCACGAAGGCCCTCCCACCACCACTGCTGCACTCGCCAGCCATGAGCCCAGCTTCTGGCTGAGCAGCGCACCCTCTATGAGAGCACACTGACCACCAGGGGGCAGCTCCTGCATTGAGCGTCTGTCCCCTGGTGGTCAGTTGCATGTCATAGCAACTGGTCGATCCACTGTTTGGTTGATTGTATATTAGCCTTTTATTATATAGGATGTGCTCCTATGTTGGTTGCATAAATGTTTACAAGGATTATATCCTCTTGTTGGATTGATCCCTTTGTCATTATGTACTCTCCTTCTTTGTCTCTTATTATAACTTTTACTTTAAAGTCTATTTTGTCTGATATAAATATTGCTACCCCGAACCTTTTTCATTTCCATTTGTATAAAATATCTTTTTCCATTTCTTTATTTTCAGTTTGTATGTGCCTTTTGTTCCGAAGTGGGTCTGTTGTATATAGCATATATATGGATCTTGTTACTGCATCCATTCAGCTACCATTGAAAGACCATTTTTCACTTTTTCTATGAATTATCTGTTAATATCTTTTGCACATTACTGAATTTCCCCCTTATTTTTAAGATTGCCTTATATATTAAGGATATTAACTTTGTGATATATATTGCAAAATTTTCTCAGTTTGTCAGTTATGCATTGAACTGCAAACATTTTGTGTTTTTCTACATTAAATTTTATTAATACTTTCTTTAACTGCATCAGTATTTTGAGACCAATCACATTTTTCCTCATGCAGGTAAAAGAAGAAGAATGTATGTTTTCTTCTGGTACTTATATGATTTTATTTTTTATATTTAGGTTTCAGATCCATCTGGAGTTTATCCTTGTGTGTGATGTGTATGATCTAATTATATCTTTTTCCAAATGGCTAACCAGTTGTCCCAGAATCACTTATTAAAAATCTATCTTTGGTCTGAAGATTTGAGATGACATCTTTATATTATAGTTCCAGGTAGTCTTGGGTCTACTGCTAGGCTTTTATTCTATTCCATTGATCTGTCTTTCTCTTCCTGTTTTAATTATATGAAGAGAAAGACAGATTTCTTATTCTCTGAGGAAGAAAGAAATCCAAACAGGGGAGTTCTCTCTTTGTGGTATTTTTTTAATATATGGTAGGGGTACTGTTCCTGCATAGCTCTTCTTTTTTAATGTTCTCCTAGCTATGTACTATTCCCATATAAACTCTCATATTAAGTCATCCAATTTCACTTAAACAAAAAGTTGGTTATTTTATTGGGATAGTGTTAAACTTTTAAATTAATTTAGGAAAAGTGACATGTTTATGATGTGAGTCATCCTTTCCAAGAACAGAGGAGGCAGTCTTTAATTTATTCACATGCTTCTGTGTCTTTCGGGAGTGTTTTAAAGACTGCCTTGCTTAGTTTTTACAAATTTAATGTTGAATTAACTTTAAGTACTTAATCTCCTTTGTTGCTATTTAAATGAGGTTTCTCTCCCATTATATTCACAAACTGGTTATTGTTTCTGTATCTAATCACTAGTAATTTCCATTTCCTTATGTTAGTTTTATATTCTGCTGCTTTACTGAATTATTTTATTATTGAAGAAACTTTTACCATTGTTCCCCTAGGGTTTTCCAGGTACATGATCATATTATCTGCAAATATAAATTGCTTTCTCTTTCCAATTCTCATCCCTCTAATTGTCCTGGCTATTACTTCCAGGACAAGGTTGAATAGTAATGGAGACATAAGGCATGTTTTCTTTGTTCTTAATCTTAGTGGAAGTGCTTCTAGTATTTTCCATCCATTAAGTAGGATGCTTGTATTAAGAACGGAATATATTTTTTATTAAGTTGAATTTTGTCCAAAATCTTTTTTTAGCACCTTTGGAGATATTCATATGATCTTTGTTCGCTCTAGATCTGTTAATATAGTATATCATTTTCCTGGATTTCCAAGTAGGGAACCAAGCTTGCACTCCTGAAAATAAATTGCTTAATCATGGTTTATCAGGTTTTATTGAGAAGTTTGGTTTAGATTACTAATGTTTTATTAAGTACCTCTGCATCAATATTCATAAGTGATATTAGTAATAACTTTCTAATTAGTCTGCCATTAGCTTACTTCCTTAAAAGAATTTGACACGTTAGGTAAGTTATAGAACACTGGCTCCATGTGGTCTTTGAATGTTTAATAGAATTCTCTAGTAAACCATCCAGGTTTGGTGATTCCTTCTCTATTTCTTTGATGGAAATTGGTCTGTTTAACCTTCTATTTCAATAAAGGTTTTTTTTAAATCATAATTTTAAATATTAATTCTGTTCCATTGTTTTGTATCTTTTGTATGTTCTTTCAGGGACTCCAATGATATCTAATTGGATCATCTTTACATGCATTTCATTTAAAACATTTTTTTATTCTTTTAATTTATCTTTTAATCTCATTTGTTATTCTCTTGATGTTCTCCTGTTTTTCTTCAATGCTCTTAACTTTTGTTTGAATATTTTATTCCTTAGGGAATTCTTAAATTACTCTTCATTTCCTATATAATTTAGACTATTTCTTCTCTGTTTTTCCTGAATGTAATCAATCCTCGTTTTAGTCTTTTTCATTATATGTCCATTTCATGTTCTTGGTTTTAAATTTCTGTTTCAAAGTGGTTTGCTTTTCAAATCCCCAAATGCTTACTTGAGAATATTTCATTCCTTTCCAGTTAGTGCGTGGAATGTTCATCAGCTGAATTAATTTGGTTCTCATTTCCTGCTATATTTTTATGGTAGTTATTTATAAATGAAAACTGTTTGTGCCTCTGTACGTCTGTGTATGGGACTAGGGTTGGGAGCAGTTTGAGAGATACCCAGTTCAAAAATCCACTCCTCTCTGAGGATTGAAATGTGGCTGATTTACTGGATGGTTCCTTTTTTTTGGAATCAGGGCTCTAGGGTTGGGACTATTCGCTTTTTTTCTCTTGCCTTGTAGGATTACCAACGTGCTCTTTAAAATTTCTCTTCTACATGTGGTTTCAAAGGGTGCTTCTCCATTTTAAACTTCTTGTCTCCTGAAGTGTTATCTTTCCAAAATTGTCTCTTGACACCTGTTTGAAATTTTACATTTCTTCCCTGTTTTCAGTTTCCTAATCTACTAGATCACTTTTTTTGTTTTCACTCTTATAGTGAACCTAACCTTTATGGCAATGATTTTAGATCCTATCAGGCCTGCTGCTAGTTCTTCCTTCTCTCTTCTATGCGATTTCCCAGGGGCTGCCTTTGTAACCCAGGAGGATGGAGAAAACTCAACGGGATTTTTGTGTTTGTTTTTGTAGCTGCAGGTATTTTGAAGTTTAGACAGTATTTGTCTTCTTGTTATGCTGAAAGCATGAGTTTTAGTTCTTATTGTTATTTTTGTTTGGGGTGGGAAGGACATTTGGGGAGAGTACAATTTATATTATCACCATTACATCAACTGTCCAGCAAATTAAATGTTAAATAATGCTGTGTCACCACACACAACATTTCTAATGACTGTCAGCTGTGAGAACCCTAGTTTCCCACCCTTGTCATACCTATGTCAAAACACGTTTACTAGTTCTCGTGGGTGCACACTGTTATACCTGAAATGACACAGGAAAAATGAGTGCCAGAATCACAGAAGACTTACATGTATTGGGAGGTCTGTCCAAAAAGATGGATCCTACCACCATACACTAGCTAGATAACTAGCTAAAAGTGAAAAATGTGAGACAAAAAGGGAAAGCTGAATGTTGGGGAGCAGTTACATGGTGCAGTGGTCTCCAATAAAAGACTTTTACTGAAGGCTCTTATAAGAAGACTAGAGGCCCGGTGCATGAAAATTCATGCACTGGAGTGGGGGTCCCTCAGCCCGGCCTGGCCCCTCTCATGGTCCGGGAGCCCTCAGGGGCGGGAGGTGACTCGGTGATGAGGGGAAGGAGATGCTCCATCACACCTCTGCTGCTCCCACTGCCAGCAGCGCAAGCCTCGGCCGGCCCTGGTTACCTGTGCCTAGGGCGACCCTGGGCAGCTGGGGGGCTGAGGGGACTGGGGGACTCCAGAGGCAGGTGCATGGAGTGGCTTAGGCCCACCTTGTGGTGCGCTTGCGGCCCAGGCAGGGCTAAGGCTGGGAGCTTCCATCTTGTGGCTGTGGGCACCACCATCTTTGAGGGCTGGGCAGTCAATTAGCATATTCCCTCCTTACTGGCTGTGGGTGCCACCATCTTTGCTATGGTGTGAGGGTCAATTAACATATTTCCTCTTTATTAGATAGGATGGACAGGGGTTCGTGTTTCTTTCAAGCCTTCACTACTCTGCCTCTCATGCCTCAGTTTATCTGTGTCATGTTTCTTGCCTCTTATTCTGTATCTATTACTGGTATCTTTTAAAAACATAACAATGAATTTTTTTTTAATCTTTGTTAAAAGTATTACATATGTTCCCTTTTATCCCCCAATTGACCTCTTCTAGTCCACCTACCCCAGGCCTTCAGGCCTTCACCACCTTATTATCTGTGTCATGGGTTATGTATACGTATATGCATACAAGTTCTTTAGCACCCACCCGCACCTTTCCTCTGAGATTTGACAGTCTGTTCCATGCTTCTAGGTCTCTGGATCTATTTTGTTCATCAGTTTATTCTGTTCAGTAGATTCCACATATGAGTTGGATCGTGTGATAATCTGGCTTTTTTGGCTTAGAAATTTCACTCTATAAATTTAAGAGCTACTGGTCTCCAAGGAGATAGTCAAGGAGGACATGTTAAGAGGTATAAGGGCAAGAAGGCACCTTTTTATAAGCTACAGACTCTAGGTCCACCAACTTCTAACAGTCTCTGTTCCTCTTAGATCAAATGATCAAGAGTAGGAATCATTCTGCTGCAAATGGCATGAAGTCCCTATTTATTGGGATCTAAGCTACACTGAGAAAACTTTCCTCTCTAGCTTTCTAAGGGAAACTTCTAGGTTTGTTAGAAATTTCAAGGCTGTTTTGAAAGGTGGGTGCTAGCTAAAGATTGCAAATATGTTTGGGCCCATGTGAACTATACTAACTAAAAATATGACAACACATTTAAGAAAGAAGTGGGGTGGGGGAAGTGTGTGAAAGCTTAGAGATGATTACATTAAATAATGCTTTGTTGAGGTAGACATTGCAAATTAGCTCCACTGACTCCCTTCTCTTGTCATGTTATTTTTTTTTTAAAGTGCAGGCACACGTTATGATTAGAAAGTTTACTCCAAGTGGAACAAAATTAACTCATAAAAGGAGAAACTTGATTAATTTTTGAGAAAGGTTACAGAAAAATTCTCTCACTTTATTAATGGCTGAGTAAAGCTCATATGGGTTCTAGGTCCATATTTTCCTAGAAAAACTTGTACTTTCTGACCCAGATGCTGCATCACTATACCCACTAGAACCAGGTCCTACTGTACCTCTTGCTAGAAATGTTGGAAAGTTAGGACACAAGCCATGACCTTACAAAGCTGAAAGTAAAGGGCCACATCATAGTATGGGGAAATGCAAAGAAAGTAGGACTGATGAAATGCTTCAACATAAGAAAGTGTATTGCCATTCTAAATAGAACATCAGGGAATCAAACGCTTTCTGAAACAGACAGACAAAGCCCTCTTGAATATGAAAAAGAAAAATCACAACTATTCCTGGGAGTCAAGAGAGAAAAATCCTATGAGTTGGCTAAGAGAGTGTGGCCCTAAGGAGCCTGAAGCAGAGAGCGTGGAACTGGGCATCGGGGAGCTGGGCTCTAGCCCTGGCTCTAGCAAGTACTTGCTAGGTAAGCCCAAAGATTCACCCACCGCTCTGCACCACACTCTCTTCTAAGGCTCTTATTATTCTATAGATTAGGAAATTAATATCCATTGCCTACAGTTGATATGCTCTCTGCTCTTCTGATCTGATATTCCTAAAAATCTAAGGAAATACAATTCATGTTCTGAAGGGCCTGACATCTGTGGAAACAGGATAAAAAACTCCTTCTCTGAGGAAGAAAAATAAGAAATCAGAAATGAGTTTCCCTGTAAGGGGAAATAGGCTTTATCCAAAGCAAAGACATGAAGCAATTACACAGGCCTTTCGTTTCCCAAGCACAGAGAAGCATTATGGCGCCTCAGACGCTAGCCCCCCAGTGAGTGGGTGTGCATCTCAGCTCTGCTCTTTCCTCCAATGTCTTAGGGCAGGTCCTGAAAATTGCGCCTCAATTTTTTCCAAGTCCCTGCAGGGTACCTCACCTTAATCTGCGGTGTAATCAGCCAGACTTGCTGAGGCTAAGAGCAATGCACACAGCTCAGATTCACTTCCTCTTCCCTTTCTGAGCTATGGCTTTTCGTTCATCTTTGATGTTTCTGATACCTGAAATCCAAGGCGCGGGTGTTCTCTCAAGCCTGTCCACAGTCTATCTCCATCCATGTCTTTTAAAAATTAAATTCTAAACGCACGACTGGGGAAATTTCAAGGTTCGTGAGACATGTTTTAGATAATGATTTAAAGCCCTAAACCATGGCCAGTACAGATCACAGCAATGTCCATGGAGTGTACCACTTATTTATCTGGCAAGATGCAGCAAGTCCACTGTAAGGGTCCAGCTTCCGGTCCTCTTCCCTTACTTTCTTCTTCCCCTCTTTGCTTCCTCCTTCCTTCTTTCCTTTCTTCTGTCCTTTCCCTTTCCTCCTTCTCCCCTCCTCCCTCCCTTCTCCCTTCCTCTCTCCTTCTGTCCATTTTCTCTCTTTCTTTTTCCTTTCCCATCCTGTACACACTTCTTTGCTTCACTCTATAGAACGTCACTTTAATTTCTAGTATTTGAAACAGCAGCTCACTCTGGCTCCCCTGCTAGTGATTTAATAAAAGTATTCAGTGTGAGAACACACACACAAGGCAAAATTTACCTTCAATACACCTCTTCCCTGCAAAGAAGAAAAGCTAGCTAAACCCTGACGACAAAGGAATGAAGTCAGGACTAAGGAGAGCTCCCTAAAAATCCAACAGCAGGTACCACAAGGGGATTTGTCTTCATCAACAGGGGCCTCCCCTGGCCAGCTACCCACAGTGCAGCGCAGGATCTAGAACCAAAAGCATGCTGGAGCTTATTTTCTGTTGCACTGACCAGTGCAGCTCTGCTAAGGGCCGTCTTCTGCTGTTGTATACACATGCTTCAGTTCTGCAGTGCGACTGCTGGCTCCCTGCGAGTTTCAGGACAGGACTACATCTGATAAGTCATTTGCAAAAAAAAATACTTCACGTGGCGTTTAACAATTTGTGTTAGAAGCACAAATACGTTTTTGTCCAACAGGCCTATCGGAAGTGCAGCGCAGGCAGCAACCTTGATGCTTCCCCAATGGCACCAGAGCGCGTGTGCTCTGTAGAAGTGGTGGCTTTGGTTTGCTCATTCCTTGTGGCAGGCAGACTCTCAGATGGCCCTCAAGGAGCCCGGTCTCCAACTTCATGCCATTATGGAATCCTTTCCCCTGGAGGATGGAGTGGCCGAAGATCAATAACTACAACAGAAGTCATGGATGTTACTTCCAAGGTTAGGCCACGTAAGACTGAGACGTTCATCTTGCTAACAGACTCTCTCTGGCTGGTTTTGATGGAACGAGTTGCCAAGCTGGGCAGGCCTATCTGCTAAGAACCTGAAGGTGAGCTCTGATGAGCCGGCAGCCAGGAACTGAAGCCTTCAGAGAACAGCCCCGATGAGGTGAGCTGAGCCAGCACCCACAGGCGTGGGCTTTGTGGAGGCTCCTTCCCCCCCGCCCCAGCCAGAGCCCTGACTGAAGCCTCTGACACCCTGAGCAGAGGACCATTAACGTCATGCCCTGATTCCTGACCACAGAGGCAGTGAGATCATCAGTGTGTGTTGTTTTAAGCCACTAAACAGGTAACTAATACACTGCTATTTCCCCAGGGTCTTGAACAGTAACCTGGCTCCTACTCGGTGTGCAATGAATATGAATTGCATGAATCAACAAATGAAATGAATTCCTGTCACTGGTATGGGGAGAGTTACTGAAGAAAGTGAGAAAGCTGTTCATCTCAGTGCTGCTGTGTACAACACAATGAGGTGAATAAATTCAATTTTCTACAATAAACATGCTAACAAATGCAATTTTCTAAAATAAACACATCATAAATAAATACAATTTCTGAAAACAAACATGTTAAACCAGTTTTTCAGTTCTCATATAGCCTCAGGGTTGACTTATATTTCCCAGAAGATTACAATAAGCTTTCTATAGTTAAAGATGAAGTGTTACAGGAGACCTTTTTATCCATCTTACCAAAGAGACTGACCAGGAACTCAATTTCGTGATGACAATATTTAGAATACGTGTAGCTCAAATAGTCCTTTCAGCTGACCTGGCTAGTGCTCTTTATTCTTTCCGCCTTTATGGTTCCTAATCTGAAAATATGCTTAAAGCTTCTCATTCATATTCTCAAAAGCATTTGAGTCAACTGCCTCCCCTTCCTCGGAAGGTGTCTCATTAAATACACTTGTGATTTGTAGCCAGTGATTCCAACTTGGTTATTTACTTATTAACCAAAAGGAAATAACTTTTAAAATTTCTTCTTAGTCTATAGACAAATGCAACTTTGGGTCTGTGGCTAGAAGTCCAGCTTTACTCTGGGTTAAAGGTGATAACTAAACCCTAGGTGGGAGCCATGGAAAGTGGGGAGTACAGGTTTTGAGGACAATGTATCTGAGACAAAATGAACCCATAAAATAACCTGGAAATTTCTGATATTTCTACCCTCCGGGTTACTGTGAGGCTAGAGATAATGTGTCTAGCACCCACAATAAGAGAGTAGTTTAGCTAAAATAATAATAATAATAACAATAATAATAATAAACATAATAATCAGAGAGTGATCTGGGATACCCAGTGATCTCTCAGACCTGAAAGAAAGACCCTATTCAAGAATCTAAAGTCATTGCTCTGAGGCATGGATTTGTCTATTAAAATGCTAATGCGCTGGGTAAACCTTTTATCAGAAACTCTTCAGGTGGAAACCCCAGGCTGGAAGGAAAAGGAATTCTGGGGGGTGGGGAAAGCCCCAGGCCCAGGCATAGGGGTTTTGAGGGAGGAAAACCCTGGGAAGATGGGATCCTGATGACAGAATGGACTCACTCCTTAATCCACTTCAAACCCCTAGGGTGGGGGGTGGGGGGGAGGTGCTCCTGTCTGTGACCCTGTGCGACATAGTCTCAACCTCTTCCAGGGAGAGGGAGGAAGCAATGAAGAGGGATCTTCATCATCAGGGCGGTGCTGGTCTGGCACATGGTTATGAGCCTCATTATTTCAAATATCCAGGGGCCAGTCATAACACAATACAAAGCACAAACATGATGTCAGTGATGTGTCCTTTTCTTGCTCAATAGCCTCTTGGTTTCAGTATTAATGCTTTTTCTATCATATATTATTTCAGCACTAATTCTTAAAATGAGGCTCTATGGTGCTATCTACAATTTACTCCCCAGATCCCCATGCTTTGTTTCTCTTTTCAGTGGCATTGACTGAAAGTATTAATCAGCGGATTGCCTGTCTTTGAACTGATTTATTCGTCGGCTGAATACAGACCCCATCTTAGTACCACTATTGAAAATGGGAAGAGAAAGGGATGTTAGAGGGTCTTTATTTGACCATGAAAACAAGTCTTTTCATCTGGTTTCACTTCTGGTGTCTTTAGACTCAGATACACAGGGGCCTTGGACGGTTTTCCATTTGTCATCCATTCGAGGTACCACTACAGCCTGACAGAGGAAGGAAATGCTTTCTCTCCATTGATGTGCCCATAATGCTGGACCACAAAGGCAGGTCCAGCTGAAAGTCTCAGTGTAGGGGCATTAAGTTTATTTCTTGGAAAGCTATAACGAAATCATGTAAACGTTGCTCTTGGTAAAATAACAATAAAAGAAAGGAGTTACTTGGCAGGATTCTGACTATTTCACATGCTTTAACAACTCTTCCGTGCAACCACAATATCTAAATAGTTGCCGGGATGAAATGGTTGCAAGGTGGGCTGTGACTGTGAACATAAGCAGCGGTCTACTGTTCGGGAGAGGGAGCCACTGTGCCAAAGATCGATGTGGCGACTTTCAGATAGTTTAGATCAGTGGTTCTCAACCTTCGTAATGCCGATGCCGGGAGCCGGTCCATCCTTGCTGCTTGACACAGTCGCTGCAGGAAAGAAACATCTGCACAGCATATGTTTCAAGGGACCTGGCGTATATAGCATATTGTTCTTAATATGTTTGCTCTCTTTAGCGCCATGTGTTTTAACCAAGGTCACCTCTCTGAGAAAGGTTGTTTCCCCAGGTGGGGATTTTTCCCTGAGGTTAGGGAGGGGATACAACCCCTTAATTAAGTGCCAGGCGGGTAGTTAAGCTACATAATCTTTACTCCCTGGAATGGAGATAAGAAACGCCCTAACCTTTGTAATAGAAATTGACAGGATTAAAATCGGCTGGTATAAATACGGATGTAACAAGACAATAAACATCAGATCCTGATCAGTTCCTAACCAGAACTCCGACCAGAACTTTGGCTGGAGATCCTGGCTAGAGGTCCTGACTAGGCTGCTGATCAACTGAAGGCTGTCTTCGTGTCATTCCTTCTTCGCCAACTCCGTCCACACCTTTGGGGACCCCTGGACCCGCTGGGATTGGACCCCAGCATGCCGAGACCCTTTAATACAGTTCCTCATGTTGTGGTGGCCCCCAACCATAAAATTATTTTCATTGCTACTTCATCACTGTAATTTTGCTACTGTTATGAACCGTAATATAAATATCTGATATGCAGAATGTATTTTCATTGTTACAAATTGAACATAATTAAAGCATAGTGATTAATCACAAAAACAATATGTAATTATATATGTGTTTTCCGATGGTCTTAGGCGACCCCTGTGAAAGGGTCATTCAACCCCCAGAGGGGTCGCGACCCCCAGGTTGAGAACCGCTGGTTTAGATGGAGAAGTGTGGGAGTGTCCAAGGTTGTGGTTATGGGGAGGGGAGAGGTCAGGGGACGGGACTGTGCATTTGTCCTCCCTCCTGTGTCCATGTGAAAGGAGTTCTGCTAGCTTGCATGAAGGCTGCTGTTCTTCATTGTCACAGTAACTGGGGCACGAGAGTGGGGGTTGCTGGCATTTACTGGGAAGGAACCACGGTGCTAACCATTCTGCAATGTCTCTCACAATGAAGAAGGTCTCAGCACATATGCTATTCATGCTGCATTGAGAAATACTGAGCCCCCGTAACAATTCTAGCCTCTCTCCCCACCCAGGGTTCTCTTGGGGAGAAGGACAGGAACCTGTCCAGGCCGGCCACCTCATCTCTTGCTTCCTGGTGTGCTTGCCTACAGAGAAGGTGTTTTCTGGGCTGTTCTGCCCAAGTGGTAGGCCTGCATGTGTTTTTCCTTTTGGGGGTGGGGACAGGTTCAAATTATGAGGGAAGAATTAGGAAGTTTATTGGGGTGCACATCAAAACTCATGCTCTCTGGACAGCTTTTTCAGTGATGGTGATGAAGAGGGCTGTTATTACAGCCCACCTCCCACCCCCAAAACAAGAGTGAAAGAGGGAGAAAGAGAGAGTGAATGAATGAGAGTCACATTCCACATGACAATGTTATAGCACTGTCCTCAATGTCTCTGACAGTCCTCCCACAAAGTGGGGAAGTTCACATCCTCTTCCCCTGAACCTGGGCAGGCTTGTAACTGCTCTGGCCAATAGAGCATGACATAGGTGATGTCAATTAATTTTCAGGAATGGGTCACAGACAATAATGCAGCTCCAGCTTTATCTGCTAGAAAACTCCCACTTGGAACCATGAGTCTCCATGGGAGAAGTCTATGGTGTGAGGGCTCCCCCCTGAGAGTCCTAGTCTTTCAGTCATCGCCATTGTATTATTTGAGGCTCTCCCAAGACACAAAACCCTAAAGTGTGCATATTGACAGAAAGTGATTTATTTCAAGGAATGAACCCAAACAATTATGGAAACTGGCAAGTTCAAAATCTGCAGGGTAGGCTGGCAGGGGGAAGGTCCAGGGAAGAGCCAGTGTTGCAGTTAAAGCACTGCCGGCAGAATCCTTATTTGCTCAGGGAAGATCAGTCTTTGTTCTATTAGCTCCTTCTACTAATTAGATGAGGACCACCCACATTCTGGAGGGTAACCTGCTTTATTCAAAGTCACCAATTTAAACCATCTCACCCAAAACACCCTCACAGAAACATCCAGGACAATGTTTGAATAAATATCTGGGCACATGGCCCACCCAATTAACACAAAAAAATGAGCCATCACACCTGCCCAGATACCAGCTCAGGTGAATGAAGCCTTCTTGGCTCTTCCAGACCAGCTGGCCACCAGCTGAGGGCCGAAGAGAACCCCCAGCTGATGTCATAAGGAGCAAAAGATCACCTGGCCAAGCACTGCCTGTTCCTAACCCACAGCGTCAAGAACACTATAAAATAGTTATTTTAAGTCACCAAGTGTACAGGTAGCTTGTTATGCTCCAATAACTGGAATGCTAACTCCAACTTGAATTACTCCCCATCCCTCTTAATAAGCATCAGCTACACTGACCATCTCAAACACACCAACTCCTAGCCTCAGAGCCTTTTCACTGTCATTCCTTCTGCCTGTAACACTTTCCTCCAGCTCTTTGCTGAGCTGGCTCCTTTCATCCTTCCTGCCTCAGATCAAATATTATTTCCTCAGAGAGACCTTCGCTGGCCATACTATCTAAAATTGGCTTCCCTCTCTATGTCTCTCTCTCTCTTTTTTTCATTCTGCTCATTTTATTCAAAACATTTATCTTGATCTGAAATTATCTTGCTGTGTCTTTGGCTATTGTCCTCCCCGATTAAAATATTAGCTCCATAGAGATGGGTCTTTAAGCAGCTCATTTATTGCTTACACAGTGATTAGCATGAAGATGTGTTCAATAACTATTTGTTGAATGAAAAGTAATGAATGCTGATATAGTATGTAGGTGACTGACTTCAGGATTCTGTCCATAGGCCTCAATTTACTAACTCTGTTTTCGCAGAATTTAATGAAGGAAGATTAAAACTCCTATGTGATACAAAGGATGTTTTTCTCTGACTTTTCCTCTGTTCCTTTTTCCCTCCTCTAATGAGATGAGCAACTACTAGGGAACAAAACCCCCAGAATCCTTTTACAATATCTCAGAGACAAAAATCACTGCATTTTTATACTTGACTGTCTATGTGGCTTATGTAGATATTTTCCTAACTCTTCCAGATTAATTGAAAGACAAATCTAAACTGAGAAAGGGAAAATGTTCTATCGTCTCTCCTGGAGATCCACTCTAGCCTTGGCCTTGGTGCGACATAGTCTCAGCTCTTGATGTCTTTCTCCGGCAGCCCCCAGCATTTGGAGAAGGAGGTGGAAAGCAGGCCCACCCCCCACCTTTTTTGTTTCCCCTTCATTTTCCAGTTCTTTCATACACTTGAGCTCTGAAAACACTTTATCTACTTTTCCCATCACCTGAACTCAAGACCTTATCTGCAGGCCCTTCCCACCTACAGCCCCTCCGAGCCTAGCAGACATCCACTCCCATCTGCATATTTACTAATCCCCTTGGATGAGGATTCTCCCTCCTATGAACCATGTCCTTACTTTCTGTATTCCGATGCTTTGACATTTGGGGCCTTGCTGCCCCTGGAAAGCCTGCCCCTCCCAGGTTAGCCAATTCCTAGAGGTAGAAACAGCTCACCTGCAAGCACACTTTTCAAATGCCAACCAATCCAGGGCTCACCCTCAACCACTAACTTGACTGGTCTCTCATACTCAAGGGCCACTCTCCACTCGGGCAGGCACTAAACAACGAGGGACAGCCTCTACACCCCAGAACCCACTGAAGTCACTCACACTAGCCACGCTAAACCTGCTGACCCTGCTTCACCCCCTCCTTCCCACAGAACCACAGGGAAGGCTCCTGCCCACAGTTCCACGTCTCCCTCTGCCTCTGGACCAAGTCTGGTGCTTCTCCTTGCACCCCCACCCACGGTGTGCTGTGTCCCCTCCTCTTGGAAACTGTAACAAACTAACTTTCCCATGGCAGTCATCTTCTGATCCAATGACCATACTATACCCCAAATTTTCAATTAATAGACTGTATTTTAAAACACCAATAAATAAAGTCAGTGTCTCGATCATTTAGGCGCAACTGAGATTCTGCACTCTCAGTGCTCACAGCATTTTAAGTCTTATTTTAGCAAGATTTTAAAATTCTTGATTTAGATCACTGATTCACTCAAGAAAAAATTATCGATGCCTTGAGTATACAAGGTATTATGGAAAGTTCTGGGGACAGGAGGATGAATTAAACATGCTCTCAGGCAGGCTCCTGGCAGGATAAGGACTCAAGAAATATTTAAGAAGAGAAGGAATGAATGAATGTCTTCCCAGAGTTCACAAGCGGGTGTGCATTACTTGCTGGATGACCTGGTGTGTTCCATTCATAAAATAACTGTCAACATCGGAGGGCTTGAAAAGAGAATAAACTGACTTGTCTTTTTGTTCCATTCTTTACACAAGCTATTAAGATTGGGAATATGAAAGATTATTCAATTTTTCCAAGATTTAACTTAAGTCTTGTTTGGAATATCTTCACAGAAATACAGCCTAACTATAGCTCAGAACAGCTGGAGGAAACTGTTTTTGGGGGACAGAACATAAATATATTACAGTGGGGCCTTGACTTATGAGTGTCCCGACTAACGAGTTTTTCGAGATACGAGCCGTCTCTCGGCCGATTTTTTGCTTTGAGTTGCGAGCTAAAATTCGGGTTACGAGCCAGCTTCAGATACCCCTCCGCTAGTTGGCGCAGCGAACGTCACAGTGAACTCCACAACATCAGCCCAGCATCACGTGTCTCACTCGTTCACTTTTTGATTGGACATACGAGTAATCTGAGTTACGAGCTCCGTCACGGAACGAATTAAACTTGTAAGTCAAGGCCCCACTGTATTAATAATAATACTGAGCACTTATTGGGCTCTTAATTTATACCTATGGTGTGTACATCATTTTATTTAATAACTTAACATGTATTATCACCCTTATTTTACTGATGAAAAACACCAAGCTTAAGTAATTTGCTAAATGCAGCACAGCTAATGAAAAGTAGCATCAGCACTTGAACCCAGACAGTGTTACTCCAGAGTACACTTGTTTATCAACTAATTCTAGATGTGAGCTAAGAAACTGTTAATTCCATTAAAGAATTTGGGCCAATCTTCATCCCAGGAGCTATCCTACCCATTCAAAATTTTGCTACTAAATCTGTGATATTTGTGTATACCAGAATCTTTCTGCTAATAGTTTATTAGAATTTGTTTTTAAGCTGGCTTTGCCTGGCCACCACCCACAGGGGCCC
Organism: Myotis lucifugus; assembly: GCF_000147115.1. Classification (NCBI taxonomy): domain Eukaryota; kingdom Metazoa; phylum Chordata; class Mammalia; order Chiroptera; family Vespertilionidae; genus Myotis; species Myotis lucifugus. The sequence goes on from NW_005871178.1 coordinate 1,533,035, forward strand.
ATTTGGTCATAAGATAAAATGTGCTACTAAAAACAAACTCCAGAATAGTCTCTCTCCAAAAAGTCTCCATAGAAGACTAGCAAGCTTTAATAACTGTGATCATACATAGAGCACATTTTAGGACTCAAGTTGTTAGAGAGAGAGAGTTCTCTGCTTCCTTGTATAACTCTTTCCCAAGAAATTTAGTTAAAATCTGGTGACAATGACTGCCTGCCTTAGCTTGAATTATTCTTTCCATTTCCATTAGTTTGGCTTAATACATATCACCGAGGTCATCTCTAGACTCGATTTACTGCATTAAAGGAAAGCTTATTCCTCTCTGTAAGATAATTATATCCTCATAGACCAGGCATTGGGTAACGCATTGGGGAGTCTACATCCTTAGTTACCTTTAACCTAGCACATTTCTTAACGCACACGTGTAGAAAAGAAATTCATAGGACACCAAGCAATGTGTAAATCTCAAAATCTGCTTCTGTTTCTCTCTGAGCCTGGCTACAGATTAAATAAAATTACCATAATAGGCAAACTGAACTCTTTTCTGGCAGCTTGCATTTCAGAATTCCCAGGAGAAACACTGAAAGCTACTCCTTTTCCTTCTTGCATCTAAAAGAGAAATCAATGAGTTGCTGAGTAAGGCTTTTGATCTCTTGCCAAGCCTCCAGCTTCCCAAGACATTAGTCAAATGGTATTTAATACTTCTCTTTTAAATACCCAAACCACCCCATCCCAAAGGAGCATAAAGTTAGGAGACCCATTTCCAGGCTTCCTTTCCTTTCACAAGCATTTATTGAGTGCCTACTACGTGCCAGAGGCTGTTCTAGGCCTTGGAGATACAGCAGTGAATGTGTCTTCTACTTATCACTGAGGAGCCTTCCACGGCACTTGTGAGTTACGTGAAATCCCCACTGGAACCACACCGCAGTGCAGAGCACTTTGAACTTGACTTGAAATGTTATGTTAGGGCGGGAAGATGGCTCTGCACTTACTACAAAAGGGTTACAAGCTGGGGGGAGGAGGTGTGCGCCTCTCCCATTTATTATATCCAGAGTCAGTGCCTATGTAAGCACATTTTCTGGGGGCCAGGTTCCATACATCTCCTTGAATTCTCAAGAAGGTCTGAGATTTCCACTAAAGTTAGAAGCATTCCCTCAACATACCCACAACTGCAGGGACCCAGGGGATCGCACTTGCACGAGTTCGATATAGGTTACTTTTGGAACCAAAAATTAATGCCTAGTTACACGCCACACCGTCTGTGACAGCCGCTCAGACAGGTGCACGCCCACCCAGTCCTCCCAGCAGGTCGAACTTCAGCAGGACGGGAAGTCAGGGGACCGGTTCCTGCCTTGCTCTGCCCGCGAAGAGGTTCCCAGCGACTCACAGATAGCAGGGGGGTGAGGGCATGTGCTGGGGGGTGGGGCGGCGGGGAGAGGTTAAATGGGGGGGGGGGAGGGGGGAGGAGACATACGTAATACTTTCAACAATAAAGAATTTAAATTAAAATAAATAAATAAATAAATAAATAAATAAATAAATAAATATTTTTAAAAAGGAGGTTCCCAGCGAGAACTCAGGCCTTTCTTCTCAGGACTCACTGCTGACATCGCTAACGTAGGCCAAGCCTAATTCTCAGGGCCTCTCTGTCCCTGGCGTCCAACTTCTCGGAGAGCAATACAGACCCATCGGGATGCACTGGGCCTTTTCGAGACCGGGGTCCTCACCCCAGAACCCATCGGGGTGCACACCTGCGCAGGCCCCAGATGCGCGCCCGCGCCCGGGGACACGCGCCCGGCTCACACCCGCCCGCCCTCGCGCGTCCTTTCCCACCGCGGCTCCCCGTACGCGCGCCCACAGGCCGCTACTGCGAGCGGGCCTGGCGGGGTGGGTGGCGCCCAGTACTTCACCGTCAGTCACCGTGGCGTCTGCCTCCTCCCCCGCTGCGTGCACCTCCAGCCGCAGAGATTTCGGGTTGGGGGTCGTGAGCGGCCCGGGCGTGAAGAGCTGCTCCTCCGTCACGAAGCGCAGCTGCACGCGGTAGTGCAGGCGCGCGGGGACCCGGCCTGGAGCTGGGGCCGCGGCCATGGTGCGCGCGCCTCGCCCGGAACCCTGGCGGCACCTCCTCCGCGCCCCGGGCGCCGGGAGAAACTGCTGGGGAAGGGGCGGGACTTGGCAGCGGAGCCGCGGCCCGCACCTCCCGGCCCGGCGGGCTGCTCGGACACCTGCGGCCCTCCACCCCCACCCTACCCCGGGGCGCGGGAGCGCGCGGCGAGCGCACGCGGGCGCAGCCGCTCTGCGGGGCGCGCAGCTGAGAACACTCAAGTTTGGAGAGCGAGATGCACCTGGAGGCAGTGGGGGTTTGGAAGCAGAAGGGTGACACCTGCTGTTCGCCGGGACCGCTCAGAGGGGCCAGGGCGTTGGTTTGGAACCGGCCTGGGCCTGGCTCTTTGGTGGGCCCTCTCTCTCCTGGAGATTTTGGGGTTAATGGTGCCCATTTGGGAGCAAAGGTCTCAAGTGCCCAGTTCTTGCCTTATGGGCAGGGTCCCCACAGCAGCAGGGAGGCGGGGTGGCAGGGTGGGGGGAGCCCAGGGATTCGTGCAACTCCCTGGGCACGAATGAGGAATAACCCCTTTCTTCTACCCGCACTTACCTTGCTGCTAGATGGTGAGCATTTCCCTAGACGCGGGTAGGAGGGCCAAGTACTCTTGTCTCCACGTTGGCGCCTGACTCCAGCAGTGACCTACCCTGGGCCTCTGGCTCCAGCATCCAAGGCTGCAAATCCTGGGGAACCCAATCCCATGTTGCTGATCTTCTGTGCAGAGATCTCGCTGCCGGGCGTTAAGAAAAGGACGCAGTTCTTTGACAAGAGCTCCGACAGTCATAGACTCATGTGCCATACAGGAGACTTTTCTTCAAATTCTGAACCAACTTCTGTATGTCCTGGATCTGTGATCTCCTGGCAGGAGGGATGGCGAAGGAGACAGCACTGTAATGCACGGGGATCCATGAAGACACTGTCTGCAACTAAGCAGAAGTTGGCAAGAAGGGAGGCCCCGGGATCCTCGTCTTACCCTCTCCTAGGCTTTCTCACCTCTCCTTTGTCACTTCACTATCATCTGAGCATCCTGCTCTTCCTTCTTATCTCATTCTCTTCCCACAGCCTCTTGGCTTTGATGTGTGCCCTGGAAGCCCCTGGGAAGCAGGTGTTCTTTCAAGAGTGGAAGCTGTGGAAAGGGTTCTGGTATAAGCACCATAGAGCTGCATCCGGCCCCCCTCTAACTCAGAGCAGCCTGGTCCTTTGAAAATGACTGGCTTGCCCTGATAGGTCCACCCAACGTGTGATGTGGATCAGAGAGAGGAGGCCTTACCAAACTCCCATTATCTAAAGGAGGGATGAGCAGATAACCAAAGGGAGGAGGTCGCTGGGATAACAAAGCATGTGTCATAACCATGAATGCTTACTCCATGCCTGGCACTGTTCTAAGCATATTACATACATTAATTCATTCCCTCCTCCCCACTCCCTGTGAGAGAGACACTATTATTACTCTCGTTATGTTTTAATCCTCACCTGAGAATATGTTTTGATTGATTTGAGAGACAGAGAGAAAGGGAGAGAGAGAGAGAGGGAGAAACATCGATGAGAGAGAACCATGAATCGGCTGCCTCTGCATGCCCCCCACTGGGGATCTAGCCCACCACCCAGGCATGTGCCCTGACTGGGAATCAAATGGTGACCTGGTTCATGGGTCAATGCTCAACCACTGAGCCATGCCAGGCGGGTGACTTTATATTTTTAATTTATCCCAAACTTCTGTTTCCTAACAGCCATCACTCTCTTCCACCTCGTCATTTCTGTCATCAGCACTTTCTTCTCAGGGCCACCGAACTTTCCAAAACCAGCTCAGGAGTCACTGAGAAGGCAGGCAGAGGAGCTCTTGCCCATGATGGAATGTTGACGGAGAGCACTGGGCAGGTTTATCTGCTGAGTTCCTGCCTCCCATCTGCTGGTCAAGGGGAGGGGGCTGTGCTTTCCTGTTCGCAGAGACTGAATGGAAGTCAGAGGGTCAAACTAGGGAACCAGCAAGCCGCGCCCAGCTTCTTCTTCTTGAACCCTCTGGAAAGAAGTCACTGGGTGCACACCTTCCCAGCCGAGGTTGACGACGATGCTTCGCCTTCTTGTTGCAACTCTTATGTTTACAGGTCTTTTCTAACAAGAAGTGAAAGGGAGCCCCATAGGGTTGGGAGTGCAAGGAAGGAGCAAGCCATGCTGAGGAGCAGAGTAAGAGGCCTGGGAGGAGGCCGATTTGGGGCCCAGTGTCAGTCCCGGGCTTCATTACCTGGGTAACCAGGTAAATTACTCAGCTGCTTTGAATTTATAGGAGCTTTTACAGTAAACCCACAAGGACCCTGTAAGCTTATTGTGAAAAGTAAACAACAGCTTAGCAAGCACTAAATATATAATGGCTGTCATTACTGTTATTATTCATTGAAGAAAATATGGAAAAGTAAAAAGACAAAAGCTTAAAGCAGCCATATTTCCTTACCTGAAGGCAACCATTAGAATTCTTTTAGAAGTTATTTCTGACATGTACCCTTTAGCCAGCTAATCCTGGTATCCAGTCAGCTTTTTTATTGAAAAAGAATACTCACAGGTATGAGAGAGGTAATAGAGAATTGACTGCCTTTTCCTCTGATAAGAGAAAAAAAGGCTTATTACTTACAAAGGCATGTGAGTTTCAGCTTTTACTTGGTTTTGTTTTTGTTGTTCTGTCATTTATTTATGGCTTATGATTTATATTGTTCTCATGCCCACAGGCACATTGGCATGTTTTGTAAACTACCAAATACATAAACAGCAGCTATATTGCCATTGGTTGGATTTGATCCAGAGCCATTTGTATGAAGGTGAAAGCAAACATAAAAAGTAAATTGGGGACAGCTGAGAAAAGGGTTGGAGGGCAGGAGGGGCATTTTGAAAATGAACATGATTATTATTAATCTGCCCATCCACCATTAAATCCAGGGCCAGGCCCCTTGTACTAGTCAGTTACAGAGATATGACTTTGCTGGTCACCTGCCTGGAGTTTATCCCAGAGAGATGATGTGTTCGTATGAGATCTATGCATGATTTTCCACGAGGTTCTTTTCTTGATCTCGAAGCAGAATTACAGGACAGACATAGCAAGCTTACTGACTGACCCACCTCTGATTCTCTCAGCAACTCACCATATACCAGGATACACTTGATTATCAGATTTATTAGAGAACATACTAGAAAGAGTAAAATGGATGATACCAAAAATATGCATCAGCATATATTTTACTCACATGTCCATACTTTTTGCAACTTCTTCAAAAGTAAAAGTTGCTTTGCCAGTCGATGCTTCCTGCCAGTTCTAATATCCTATATATGTAGAGCAATAGCTGATATGGATTCATTGGTCTACGTGCATTCTCATTTGTAAGTATTATATGGTTGAGGCAAGTTTTAGCACTAGCCCACATTTTAAAGGGCAGCACAGGTCAAGCTTTATCACACATAAGAATCACCTGAAGAGATGCTTAAAAGGCAGATTGCTGCACCCAACCCTAGTGAGTCTGACTTACCAGACCTAGTTCATGCCCAAGAACTTTTATTTCTATTTCTAACAATGCTGCTCGTTTGCCTCTTCTGGGCCTCACGTAAAGCAACTCTCCTCTAACCTTGGGAGGAGTTGCATCTGCAGTCAGACTTGCTGTTAAAACATGCAGCAGCTAGTCTGAAGCTGATGAACTGTATATACATAATGGAGGATAACTGTGTCATTCAATTACAAGTGTATCATATTTGCCATTGGTTGGTTTTGCTACAGACATTTTGAACTATTTCCACATCATTTCGAAGCTATAATAATAGCCGGTTTATCTTTTCAGGGATATGTTGACACAAAATTTTCAGAATAAACAAAGGACAGTGGGATGATTTCAAAGAGCTCATAAGCCAACCAATCAGCACTCCCCTTTCATTTGTATTTAATTGCTACAGGAGCATCCTAGGTGTGGTATAATGAGCACTTGAACCTCTTTTGTGTTCTCAGGTCCTTAACTGCAAAGTGAGGATGGTGGCTTCTGTATCAAAGAGTGGATATGAAGAGTAAACGAGTAATGCATATGAAAGTGACAACACTGACCAGGGAAAAGGTCCCTGACTCCCCACTCTCTTAGGGCACCTCATTCTTTTCCTTCAGAGCACTCATCATAGATTATAACCATGTATGTAGTGTGTGTGTGTGTGTGTGTGTGTGTGATGTGATTTCACAAACATTTATCTCCCCCACACTATTGTAAACCCCATGAGCATCAGTTTTGCTCACTGTCAAATCCATAACATTTAACCCAGTTCCTGGTTCATAGCAGGCAAATGATTAATTTTTAGTGAATGAATGACAATATTTGGCCCATGGTAACAACTCAGTTAATGTCCATTTAAAAATGGATAGATTCAAAATATTAAGTGCAATTAAAGTGAGAAATTTAGAGAAGGAAGGCATTCCTAAAAATTAAGAATCTGAATCTGACACTAGAACTGGCTGCCAAGCTAGCCCCGCATTGCAGGGCACTGCTGAAGTTTCCAGTTGCAACTGCAAAGCTGAGACTGACAACTCTAGTGTGAGAGTCAGATCATTAACTGCTAGAGCAGTGGTTCTCAACCTTCCTAATGCCGCGACCCTTTAATACAGTTCCTCATGTTGTGGTGACCCCCAATTTCATTGTTACAAATTGAACATAATTAAAGCATAGTGATTAATCACAAAAGCAATATGTAATTATACATGTGTTTTCCGATGGTCTTAGGCGACCCCTGTGAAAGGGTCGTTCGACCCCCAAAGGGGTCAGGACCCACAGGTTGAGAACCTCTGTGCTAGAGGAAAGAAAAGGCCCAGCCACTGACCTCTGGGGTCCTCCGTTTTTTTGTTTAAGCATCCAGTATGTCTCTGATTTCTTCAACTATGTTGCTTGTTCTTTCTGACTTCTCCTTCCTAACGGAAAATTTAAATCAGTGATAAGCAAAGAATCTTAGAGTTTATAAGCACAATGCAGATTCTCAGCTCAATAGTTCCTTATAGGTCTGCCAAATTTGTCAAATTCATAATGCTCTGGGGGGGGGGGAAGTTGCTCAATTAGATTGCCACAAACATTCACACACACAGAGCACATAGATGTTTACCTTTAAAGGATCAAAATTAATTTTGGGTCTGAGGACATTATTAGTATGACAGCTCTACTGTACAAGTTGAAAATAAAAACTGCATAATCAGACAAAGATACTGTATCATTAAGCTCTACAACCAGTGTTTGCTGGAAGGAGAAACAAACAGCTCAGTTCTTGAGGCAGACGTTGCACAAGGAGACAACATATACAAACTAATTTCAGACAATAAAAGTAAATCTTAAAACAATTGTTATAAATCCAAAATGCCACGTGGGCCACTTTAGACAGCTTTCCTAAGCTTTGAAATCAGAACCAAATCGACAGTACTTGTGCTGTTTGTCAGATACAGCATTAGTTCCAAAAGCTTTCAACATAAATTCAAATCTTCTGTCGTTCTGCACTACTCTTTCATCCTCCACTAATTCTTATACTTGGCAAATTAGGTTGCCATTTTAAAAAGAATTCCTAGTGCCCTGCTGGTGTGGCTAGTCAGTTGAGAGTCATCCCATGCACCGAGAAGTCACCAGTTCCATCCCCAGCCAGGGCACATGCTCATGTTGTGGGCTAGATCCTTAGTAAGGGGCGTGCAGGAGGCAGCTGATCAATGTTTCTCTCACTCTCCCGCTCCCTTCCTCTCTCTCTAAAATCAATAAAAACATATTTAAAAATAAAAAAAGATTCTTAGTATGTACATGCTGAAGAGGTAATATTTTGGGGTGTTTATGTATATAGTTTTCAGTGTATTATGATGCAAAGACATAGGGTTCCAAGCAAGCAGATCTGTATTTCCATCTCACCCTCACAGCCGGTACCCTCTGTTCATCTCTCTGTGCTTTAAGTGTTCCCCATTTATTAGAGGGGGGGTGGTAATAATAAAGCTCATACACTGGAATGTCAGGATTACCTTCTTAACTTTATTTGGGCTACTTTAAAATTTGTTTCCATTCCCCAAACAGGCCCAGTTCTCTAGCATAAAGTATGGCAGTAGGAATAATACAGGTAAAAGTGCTCAGTAACACTAAGACCCACACAAAGAATTTTATTAACGTTATTTGACATACCTTCCCAGATAAGAAGGGAACATAGCAACTGGCCAATGGTCACTTGTGAGCTGAGCCTCTGCAGGTTTACTGAGTCCACGCCTCCCTGGGTCTCTCCGAGTGGGCAGCGCTCAGTACTTTGCATGGACCTTCAGTGGTACCTGCCAATTATCTTCCCCAGGTGCCTGCTGAGCAGGCCTGCACTCCACAACAGCTGCCATCTCTGCTCTTTAAAAATAGAAACCACTTTAACCTGTGTGGGCTTTAACACAAGTGGGGGCAGAGAACTGCCTCAACCTTAGTTCAAACTTTTCTCCTCCTTTTCATCTTAAGAACACTCTGTTTTTCTTCAAATAATGAATTGTTTTTCTGATATTAGAAATTAATTGATCAAATAGAACATTTAGTGGTTAACCAACTGTACACAAAAATGCATGACAACTGCTTTTCTCCTTTCTTCATACATAGTACTATCCCTGAGACAATCAGCCTCGAGGATCATTTCCAAAAATCATTTAGTCCACAGACTATACACACCACACAAAAAAGGAAATACATTTTTTATATAGAGAAGATTATTTAATTGGAAAAATATGAAATAGAAATCTAAGGAAAAAAATTTTTTTAAACTTTGTGGAGTCACAAAAGATTTAAAAATTGTATTGATTAAGAGACAAATAAGCATCCTGCTCATTGATGATGGTTAAATAAATTGAGAAATCTCTTTGCAGGATAGTATGTATCAAATTTCAAAATACCCATCTCTTATTCCTCAGCAATTCCACTTCTAAAAATGGACCACAAATGGACCGGAGTCGAAGCTTCTGAAGGGGCCAGATTTTAAGGTTAAAATCTATGCAAAAGTTACAGATTTACCCTGAAATCCCTTCAATTCACCTCCAAGTACAGCATGCCTGACAGAGTTGTAATGTAATCTATGTGTAAGAAATGTATAAATGTGTAGACACACACATGCCAAATATAATTTTACAGCATTTCTAGTAACAAAGGATGAGGAGACCATCACACAGCACCTGAAATAAGAAGGCCAAGCTGAAGTTATTGATGTTAAAGGGGAGTTCTGCTCGGGCACATTGCCTCTGCATAGAGTACACGGCTGAGCCTCTGTGTGTGTGTTTTTAAGACTTTTACATTGATTTTTAGAGAGAGGGGCAGAGAGAAAAACATCGATGTGAGAGGGCAACATCAATCTAAGGGTAACATCCATTGGTTGCCTCTTGCAGGCTTCCTACTGGGGGATCCACTGCAACCCAGGCCTGTGCCCTGACCAGATGCATTGGATGACGCCCAACCAGCTGAGCTACACTGGCATGAACTGCTATGTTTTTTAAAACATAAAATTGAGAGGTTGCAGCTTTTCAGAGGTGTAAGTGGGCTGACATCATCTATAGAATTCTGGTTACTTGGGTGACATGGTTGGTTGTTTGGAATTTAAGGCATATTCATTGGAATGCATTCCTTCTCTGGTTGGTTTTCAGAAGGGTGGGAGTGACGTTAATTGATTGGCTGGTAAAAGATAAACAAACACAAAAACCTGTTTAAGTTATTGATCCATTGGATTATGTGGAATTCTAGTGGCTCCTTGTTATCATGACTACAGAGGAATCCATCATTTCAGAAATTTATGGGATGTTTTTCATTCTCACTAGTTGAGCTCACTCAAATGTATTGATGCAACTCCATCACACAATCACACAAGTGCAGGAGATGTGTAGACAAGGAAATTCACTGCAAAAGAGACTGCAAAAAACTTAAAAAACAAGATGTTGAAATAATTTGATACCTTCATACTATGGAATACAATGCAATTTTTTGTTTTGTTTTGTTTTAAGGAAGGAAACTAGATGTACTGATATGGAACAATTTGCATGAGGTGATGGTGAGTGAAAAAACAAGTTCTTCATCCCATTTGCTTTGTTGAATGTTTTCTCAAAATTTGGCAAACCTGGGGTGAATACTCTTCTTAGAGATTCTCTGGAGGCAGACGCTTTCCCAGCCCAGCCCCCGCTCTCTCCCTCCCAGGGGGTCTCACATACTCACCCTATGGAATGCTCCTGGTGTTTACATTTTTCACAAACCGGAAGCCTGTTTTCCCACATTCCCTATTTAGTCAGTGCAGAGTTGACATATTCACATGTATGTCTTTCAACCGCCTCCTAAATCAGTGCCTCCAGGGCCCCCTGAAGGACTTCCAGCAATCTTCTCTCAAGTCTTCCCTGCCTCTTGCCTGCAATCGAGAGGCTCAGAACTAAACACAGCCAGTGGTGTGGTCTCTAGAGAACACCATAGCAATTACTACTACAGTGAGAAGAGAACTCATTAATGCAAAATAAAGTGGAGCAGGAACAAAGTCCTGTCAGAATGACTGAAATTTCTAGGGCTGCTCAGTTGGCACTCGGAGAGGGGTGGCAGGAGGAGTGAGAAGGGGATACAAACCATCAGCAGAACACAGTATTAACATGGTCAGATGGCTGAAGGTGCTATGAGAACAAAATATTCACACACTGTATGTTTGTTCTCTTAGGTGCAGGAGTGGGAATTAAGTAGGTGGATTTATTCATTTTTACTTAACTTTCAACAATGACACTGGTACTCCATGGGCACTGTGAAAGGTAGAAACTACATACAAGTAAAATGAAGCAAATACAGGTTATAATTTGTGCATCCAGTGAAATTAACATTTTGATGCAGATCCTCCAGATTTTTTCTCTATACATAGATGTTTCAAATTGTTTTTTAACCTGCATTGGAATTCAATAATATATTATGAATATTAAACTTACTTCATAATTTTGTTCTTAATTCATTGAAAGTGTTCTCCATTGTATGGTTTTCAATGATATTTTTTGACATCAGGTTTATAACTTTCACTATTCACCTTTCACACTACTGTAAGTAGCAACCTTTTAGCTATTACACCCATTTTCTGTGGTAGGGTGCCCAGTGGAGGAGTTTTGTTGTTGTTGTTGGTGGTGATGGTGATAAAAGACTCAATCCCCCAGGAAGATAAGATAATTTTAAGTTGCTGTCCTAAACAACTCTGCAAATAAATAAATAAATAAATAAATAAATAAATAAGGCTCTAGCTAGTTTGGCTTAGTGGATATAGCGTCGGTCTGTGGACTGAAGGGTCCCAGGTTCGATTTCAGTCAAGGGCACATGCCCAGTTGCGGGTTCGATCCCCAGTAGGGGGCATGCAGGAGGCAGCCGATCAATGATTCTCTCTCGTCATTGATGTTTCTCTCTCCCTCTCCCTTTCTCTCTGAAATAAATAAAAATATATTTTAATAAATAAGTAAATAAATAATCATAGAATTACAAAACAAAATAGACAAATCCATAGACAGAGTGAATGATTAAAACTCACCTCTCTGAGTAAATTATAGAACAGGCAGACAAAATATGCCAATATAAATATTGAAACTATAAACAACTGAATTACAAACTCAAACAAATGGATGTACATAAAAATCTGCACACCGTGCTGGGTAATACACATTCTTTCATGGTGCACACAATATTCAGGGAAACAGACTACATCCTGTAGAGTAAAAAAGTAAATCTACACAAATCTCAAAAGATTGAAATCACACAGAATTTATTCTTTGACCGCAATGTAATTATATGACAAATCAATCACAAGAAAATAACTAGAAAATCCTCATAGTTGGGAAAGTAACTCATACCTTTAACCTTCCTTCTATAACTACAGACTTCCAACTTGTCCATGGGTTAAATAGGAAATGAAAATTAGACAATGTTTAGAAAGTAGTGACTACAAATATCAAAATGTCCCTGAACATCTTTATGCCGATAGCTTGAAAGACTTAGAGAAAAAAGAAATTTTCTATAAATATACAACTTATAAAAACTGACTTATTTAAAACTTGAATCATAACAGAAACATTAAGGAAATTGAACCAGTCACTTAAAATCTTCCCCAAAAGGCAACTCTAGGTCCAAGTAGCTTCACTGATGAAGTCCACCAAATATTCAAGGAACAAATAAAAAAAACAAGATAGAGGCAATGGTAGAGAAGCATTATTAAAAGAAAGCATATCAGAGAAATATCCAGAAGACATAAGTTAATATATGTCTTTGTTACTGCATCTCATAAGCACTCCAAAGAATTGGTTATTAGCCTTCTTAGCAGTCAAAAAGATTGAAATCCCAGAAAAATACCATTCTCCTCTAGCATACCAACAGTAGCAATTACTAACTAAGCCCCTCCCCCTGCACTGCCTAGGGGAACATGGGTGGGGGCTGCAGACCCTCCCATTAGCATGCCTTTGGCCCTTCCACAGAGCTCATGGGGTCCCTGGCTAAACTCATGTGTTATCTCATTTAGTCATCACACTACCCCTAAGTTGTCCTATTCTCACCTTGATTTTATAGATGATGAAACTGAACTTTAGAAAAGTGATTTTCATGGCCATATAATTAGCAGTTGGCCTGGGTAACTGGATGGAAAACTCATACCTTTCACCTCTCTTCTATAACTACAGCATAAGGGGTCCCACTGAGCCCCCCAGGGCCATCAATCAGGAATATTTGCTTTCCCACAACACCCCCTTCCTTGGCAAAGGTAAAGCAGTGCTCACTATTTCAAAGGAGCATATGGTGCCAAGGATTGACCTTTGGATAGTTATGTACAGAATGCCAACATTATGAAGTTTGTGCCATTGTCTAACAGGCAGTCAGCAGTTACCCATAACAGGTGTTTAAAGTAGCACTTGACAAGTGTTTCTCATCGCCATAAAACAGAAATTAATAGAAACTATCCCGTTGAGTTGTTGGGAGAATTGAGTTAATATATAAGTGCTGTCACCCATCAAGAAGCCAGCAGTCCGAAGGCACCATCACCACAAACACCTTTCACCTCCCATCATGGCCAGCCAAGCCCTATTTCTTCTTTGGATGTGTGTCCAAACAGCCCCAACTGCATCCCATTCTATGAGCATCCATGAACACAGAACACCCAAATTTCAAGATTTCTGTTCCTCTTAGAGAAGAAATATCTGGATTCGGAAGGAGTGTTGGAAGTGGATCAAATCCATTCGATTACTAAGCATACCCCATACCCAGTGCTCTTGGCTTCATCATCGTGAGATGAGTTTCCATCTTCATTCTGGAATAAATTTTCCATCTAGACACATTACTCTCACTCCTCTTGCAGCTGAATCAGGTTGGGGACTTTAATTTCTGTGAATCAGTCCAGTGTGCAACACCAAGTCTAAGGAATCATGAGTCATGTGTCACATTCATTTCCTATTTTTATCTTTGTCTGGTAGAGTGTGCTGTGGGTTTCTGAAATAGATATTGGTCTTCTTGAATCTTTGTATTCAAATTCACAGGTTGGAAGATGAAGAACAGACTTTTGACAGGCCCATGACTGTGCAGCTGCTCTTGGTGAGCAGAGAGAGAAGCCCCTCTGCAGGTCACTGGGACGACGGAAAGGTGGTGGCCACTTCCCCGCCAGCACCTTCTGCTGCTTCTTTAGTTCTGAGCAAGAAGACCAGAGGACCAGTGTCCCCAGCATGTACTGTCTTGATAGCAGAGACAGTATCATTGAATGCATTCATGCTTCCTAATAAATGTGACATCCAAATGTAAAAAAAATGAAAACTTTCAAATGTGCTCAATTTTAGGGAGGCTGTGCCATTCACAGAGCACTGGGTCATTACTCTGACCCAGTAATCTTAGTCTACTGGCTACACATTTCACAACCCATAAATTCAACTCTGTGACAAAAATATTTTTTTAAATCTCTATTTCCAGCTCCAATTCTGCTGGTTAGCAGAAAACTGAATAGCTGTCACCTTGTAAAATAGAATTGGATTGGGAGAAGGAACTTGTATTTTTATTTCATATACTTCTGTATGATTTTACTTTATTATTTTATGAAAAAAAGGTCCAGTCTTTCTAATTCCCAATGAATCCTCTGTGGACCAGATCCAGATAAACCCTTATTTAGGGAAAAGCAGCTGGTTGATGATGATGCTTCAGAATATTCTAGGTTCTCCCAGCAGAACATGGCAATACAGATATGTTCTCCCCAAGAAGCCACCTTATAGAATCAGGTGTTAGGACTCAAGCATCTACAGACGATGGTGAAGAAATTGGGCCTCTAATAAGATACAGAAATGTTCTAGTGCCAGAAAATAGAATTCAGGAAAAGCTTCAATAGTGATGGGAGTACAGAGGAGGGCAGACAGAATGGACATTTCCATTGGCTCACCAGCAAGGACCAGCAAGGACAGGGGCAGCTAGAGGAGTGAGGTGCACAAGCCTCAGGAGTGTGCCCTCTTAGGCTTCTTCATTGCATGGCACTGCATAGCAAAAGCATTCCTATACGAGAGCATGACTTACTGTTCCACTGGTCCTAAGCTGGGTGGCATTTTGGATTCTGCAAATCATTCAGGATGGCCATATGGCATCCTCAGTTTAATTGCCTGGCACTGGGCTTATTGCAGTGCTGGCACACCTATCAAGCAAAAAAACCCATCCTATTTCTCCAATACAAACAATGTGATTTCCTGCTAACTCCCACTGACCAGTATCTGCTGTTCCTTAGGGTTTCCTCTTAGACATATTCTGTGGTCTTGGTTGGCTGCCAAGTGTCACACTGAGACCTCTGTATTTTAAAGATCACAGGACTACTCCGCTAATGCACAGAGCCTGCTGATGCTAATCATGCATTTGGGCAAAGCGAACAAACACTGGGCACTGTGGACCACTGAGAAGTATTTCTGCAGAATAGGGGCAGCTTGTAAATTTGGGAGACTTTCTAAAACTTCCTGTTATAGATTGTATCCTTTACTCTTATCAAGCACCCCGATATATTTTTAAAAGAATATTCTTAGTATCGATTTGTTAACTCATATCAACTTCACCAAACACACCCTTTTGCAATCAGATGTAAGAAATCAGGTAGGCAGTATTCACTGTGATTATTGAGGCATAAACATTTCATGGCTGTTTCTGGTTCATGACACCATTAACTCACATGCTAAAAGTAAAGCCGCAACACAGTACTTGGCGCACCTTTCTGTAGAAATGCGTAATTTAAAAGCTGTCCTGGCTTTAGAAAACTGCTGGGTGGATTTTAAACCATTAAGCTCTGTTAGTTTTAACTTTATTTTATCAGCATAATAAATTGTCTCAAAGTAAATATTCAGAACACCACTACACAGATCACGAAATAGAATGTTGCTAGCACCCAAAAGCCTTCAGTACTTCCCTAAAGGTTTTCTCCTCTCTAAAGGTAAATAATACACTAGCGTATGCTTCTTCCTGTTTTTAAACTTTATCAATGGAATAATGCAACATGTATTCCTTCATGTTCTGCTTCTTTCTTCCATGGCATATTTGTGAGATTTATCATGTTGTTACTTGTACTTGGTCTAATTCACTAATGTGAAGTATTTCCTTATATGAATAGCCCATAGTTTCTTGATCCATTCTACATTTGAATGAAATTGGTTGTTTTCACTTTGGTGGGATTATGAGTCATTTTTTTAGATCAGAAGGATCTTATTTTTTTTTCTTCATAATTTGAAGAACAGTTTCCCAGTGTTCTCAGAATAGGTAGATATACTTAATGGGCTTTAATTAAAGTGACAGAGATGTAATGATGTGTTAACACAAGTGCTTAGTGTTGTATTTGTAATTCATATTTCAAGTTTAACTTCAGGATGATCACTTGGGGTATAAAATATTTATTTGCCCAAAGTGTATCTATAATTAATATGGCAATTGCTGAGGGAGGGTTTCCAAATAATCAAATATCATTTTATTAAGAAATCAGTTTGCTAAAAATGGAACTTGAATTTGACCCAGTAACCCCACTTCTAGGAATATATCCCAAGAAATCAGAAACACCAATCAGAAAGGATATATGCATCCCTATGTTCATTGCAGCACAATTTACAATAGCTAAGATTTGGAAACAGCCTAAGTGCCCATCAGCAGATGAGTGGATTAAAAAACAGTGGTACATTTCCACAATGGAATACTACACTGCTGTAAAAAAGAAAGAACTCTTACCATTCACAACAGCATGGATGGACCTGGAGAGCATTATGTTAAGCGAAATAAGCCAGTCAGAGAAAGATAAATATCACATGATCTCACTCATTTGTGGAATATAATGAACAACATAAACCGATGAACAAAAATAGATCCAGAGGTCAACCAAAGGACTTGTATGCATGCATACAAGCATAACCAATGGACACAGACACTAGGAGGGTGAGGACATGTGCTGGGGGTGGGGTCGGCCTGGGAGAGGTCAATGGGGGGAAAAGGAGACACATGTAATACTTTAAACAATAAAGAATTAAAAAAAAAACACTAGGTGAAAAACCACCATTCTCTGGAGGATTATCTCAATACCTTGAGATTCTCCTTCCCAGCAATTGTAGACAGTTTGGTTCAAATAAACTCACTAAAATTATTTTTAAAAAACGAAAAAAAAAAAAAACCAATTTGCCAGATTATTTAGGATTTTTTGAAGTGTCGACTTCTCTGCCTGTAAAATGGCAAACACTCGTAGATCAAATACAAGACACTTTTCAACACCCTTTTTTCAGCTAATTGGCTTCCAGTGATTTGATCAGAGCTATTGAAGAATTACAAGTTGTTTCAAGATTTCACAATAGAGTTCAGCAACATATTGCAAAAAAACCCAAAACAAAACAAAACAACATTTTTGCAAGGTATTGGCCCCAAAATTTGGCTTTCAGAAATGTATGTAGAGGCTATATCTATATGTGTAAGGGGGAAAAAGATAGGATAAATGCACAGATAAAATGTCCAAGAGGACTCATTAAGAAATGTTAGTAAAAGCAGAAATAATCAACCTTAAATAGTATAATCCTTAGGTATAATCACAAGAGAGCTGGTTCCTTAACTCAAACAACCAGTATTTGTTGATTAAACGATATACCAAGTACCCTGATTCCCACCAGGGGTTCCATAATGAGCAAGATGGAACCCTGGGGTTCGGTTCAAGACGGAGGCAAAGGGAGACCCTGAACTCACCTCCTCCCTCACACGCTCGGATCTCCATCAGGAACAGTTTCCTCTGGATAAAACCTAAAGGCTGGCCAAGCAACTCCAACACATCAGGCAAACAAGAAAAAACACACACATTTAATCGGGTAGGAGAGGCTGGGGTCCAGTCTCACGGTAACCTTCAACCCACGTGCAACAATCCACTATCGGAGGGAACTTAAAGCCTGCAGATTCCCCCTGAGGAACGAAGTCCATGCCTCACATCAAGCACCTAATTTTCAAGACCTTCATCTGAGAGATGAGTCCCCAAAACATCTAAAACATTAAAAAACCAACAGGGCTGCCGTCCTGAAAACAGATAGGCCTTCAGGGTTCCTGCAGGGCTCCCGGACCCAGGCCTGGGCTGCTGATTGTGCAGACTTGGCTCATTTGCTCCTATCAAAGCATTGGCCCAAGGGGCAGGCATCTCATTTAACACATACATTTATGTTTACTTGAATTACTAATATATTTGGACACAGACACAACTTCCCATGTACCCAGTCATGCGTGGGACACTTGCCAGTCTCAGAGCCAGCAATACACTGGTGCACCACAGGCCTCAGCAGCATGGAGAAGCGCTGATGTCTAGGGGCCCTCAGCCCAAAGACTCTGCTTGCCACCAGCCCGGCAGGGGAAGCAGGTCCCTCCTCCTGGCCCAGACATGGTCCAATGTGCAGCAGACCAGGGTCAGACCAGAGAGCCCTCCTGCTCCCTGGTTTTCAAGGACATTCTCCTCAGCAATATGGCAGCCATACGACCACACACAAAATCTGTGCCTCCGCTGAATGACGAATTTCTACATGCATTTCTATTAGACTCTAATGAAAAGTATTTGGACTGAATTGGATCAGTTAATGAAAACTGGCTACATTTCCTAGGCAGCGTTCAAGTCTTGAAATGTCCTAGTTCCAAGGGAGAAAAAACTAATATTAAGAATCTATGATAGGAAGAATATTGTAACCAAGAAGAAAACACACTAATTATAAGATATATTTAAAACACCTCAGATTTCCAAGAGAAACCAAGTATAAAAATAAGGTTAGAAACCAGAAACTTTTTTTTTTGTAATCTTCACCCCAGGATATATTTAGAGAGAGAAACGGAGAGAAACATCGATGTGAAAGAGAAACATCAATTCCCACATACGCCTTGGCGCTCCGCCCCCATCAAATTCGCAATCTACGTACATGCCCTAACCAGACTCGAACCTGCAACCTTTTGGTGTATGGGACAACGCTGCAACCAATTGAGCAACCTGACCAGAGCCAGAAACTCTATTGTTTTTGTACAAAAAGTTCCAAATATCTCACAAGTGGCAATGGCTACAACATAAGTGTCCAAATTGGCTACTTACTTTCTTTGTAGCATAGTATTGTACTTGATATTGGTTATAATTCTGTCTACATTCCTTTTAAGGATATTTTCTGTCTGGAATTTCTCTCATTTAAAGAAACCCCATATGAATGGGCTATTCCATATTCTAGGAGGAGGCCTTATATACTGTGTGTTTGTCAAAAATCACAGAAAGGTACACTAAAAGCAGCAAATTTTCCTGTATGTAACTGTATAATTCAAAGAAGGGAAAAAGTGGGAGCAGATAATATTAAGTGCATTAGAACGAATTTTAATAAGCTGTTGCAACCTAAGCAAGAAACTTGGGTGCCAAATATTAATATGAAGTGACACAAAACAAACACATTATGAACATCCAAAAATCTGGATTTACAATGGAAATGATGACAGCTTCTGAAATTAAATAGCACTCAATCACTAATTTTCTGTGAGGGTAAGATTAGTACCCTGCTGGGCTTATAATTTTGTTTTCTCTTTTTATGCTGTTCATGTGTAAATATTGCCAATTTCATTTGACACAAAAAAGGAAAACAATTTCTTTTCTAAGCTAGTGAACAACACAGAGACCACCCTCTACATGAGGCAGTGCAATATAAGTTCCCTGGCAATGAGTTAAGGGGGGGAAAATCAAGCCATTTCAAATGTATTTGTAACAAGGAAACAAATTTATTGATTTTAAAAGACAAGACACCATTTTGTTTTGAAAAACACAAGAAAGCTAGCCTGAGTTCAAGTCTGAAATATTCAGAAAAATCCTACTAATATCTTTAGTATGTTCCAGTCATTTGTTTAAACAACACACTAAAAGTTAATATATATTTTTATAATTATAAAAGTTCCCCAGTTATTATACAGTACACAATACAAATCGCCCACAAACTATTATTTAGCTCCTGCCAATCTTGAGAGGACATGATATACTAAAAGATTTAGCATTTCTCACAAAAATCACATCAGGAAATACGTATTTACAAAATCAAATACATTATACAAAAAACCATCACATGTTATTCGGTAAAGATGTTTTTTAAATAATTAAAAAGTTTATTCAACTGTAGTCCAAAAACTGGAAAAGAACATTACATTATCTCACACATACAATCTCTACAAAAGTTGCTTACCTCATTTACATAATATATTCAGTCGATTGTAAAATAAATGTTCAATATCTCCTAGTGTTACTATGTTTTCTGTGCTTGTGGGACTGAATAATGAAATCTGCCACTTACTAAGTGAAATTTAAATGATGGCACTTAAAAAAAAACCACAGTATTTTAAAAAAACGCAATGAAAGGAGTTTTACCTAGAAGGTACGAAAGCCCTGAGTGATAGTAGAATTACTGATTGGTAAGCACTACAATGAACCTAATTAAATGTTTACCACCCCAGGCACAAATTTTCCAGTTTTCTCAAGGCACTCACTTGAAGTTTCTGTAACCAACACATTGGTCACCACCATAGGTCCCAATTGATGATGCAGATGAGTAGAGAAAAAAATTTGCTTTGGTACAAAAGATGCTTTTTAAATGCATAAAATTCAATACCTCCTTTATTGGGTCATTTAAAATTGTGTTTAGCAGGTTAAAACAAGGCAATCATTTGTTCAAAACTATTAATTCATTGAAGGAAAAATTTACTTGGTCATCAACAGTCAATGGGGGTTTTTATTTTTTCTTTCCTCCCCAGAATCATAATTCTTCTAACAAAGATTTGTTGTCCTCATTATTGAGCTACATAAACAATTCTTACCAAAGATTTCATTACTCAGGGCTTCCAATCCCAACATCATAATTTATTTAAAAAACAAAGGAAAGAGGGAAAAAAAGAATCAAATACCAGAACCAATAAAAGAAGAGACAAAACACATTTTTTTAAATGACATATTACCCATTACTTCAAACAAAAGAAAAAAAAATCCTAGGCAGTCACTTTGTAAGTGGCTTTTACTATTTAAGTAAAATTGGTAAACTAAACTCAGGTCTACTGGCACGTAAATCACTAGCAGCAATGATCAGAGCATGCAAACTGAGAAGCATTTACAGTAAATCATCATGAAGAATTCAAAAGAAGAGAGTTAAATTAAAACCCTTTGAGTATTGCATGTTAACACATGAGTAATTTGCATGGTTTGACCTCCTAAACTGCCTAAAAAGCAACGTTTACGGCAAACTTGCACTAGGCTATGGATGTCCTTTCACCAGGCATTGGAATAGGTTAACGGTTTTATCTGTGCCCGGCCAGGGCAGCGCAAGTACATCTGCGGACGACACTGCTCTCGTGTTCCATCAGGCAGGGGACAAAGGAGTCCAGTGCACGCAGAGTGCCCGTGAACAGAGTCAGCAATTGTGTGAGCAGACTGGCGTTTCCAGGTGTCAGAAGCAGTAGTCACAGCATCAGATGAGCTCGAATCAAGTGCTTTCGCTCTCCATTCTATCTCTATATAATTTTCTTTGACAAAGTATTAAAGTTTTGGAGCATAGATTAAATTATGCCCTGTATGAAATTCCCAAACAATGTGTTATGAGAGATCTAACTCCAAACAGCTTACCTGCCCCCAAAGAGTTCAGCTTTTCTTTAGCTACTCGAACTCGTTTCTTCCTAAGGCTTCACTTACAATTGTACTTTCTAAAGCTAAATAAATGAGATCTTTTGTTTTGTTTCGGGGGGAAATGTAACCCTTTCTTTATCACACCTTTTAAAGGCAATCTAGGTACTTTCAATGTGCAGACATCGGTCTGACATGGGTCCACAGGCCCATGTGGTCGTCCTTTTCTAGAGTCATGCTGTGATACTAGAAAAGTTGATTCTTTTTTTTTTTTTGTAAACAGTACACTTACTTAGATGGCAGTGAATATTTGGGAATAAATATATCAAGCCCTCTTGAAGAAAATTAAGAGTCGTATATAAAATGCAAGTGTTCGGCGTAAAAACACTTTCTCTTCCTACCCCCCCTTTAAAAAAATCAGCATAATTAGACATTTGGATATAGAGTATATTTTACCGGTCTAAGTCTAAATAAAGGATCTGAAAGGCTTTTGTCCCCCATTGTATATCTTACAATGCTCAAAGGGTTAATACAAGGCATTACATCAAAGGGGTTTCTAACACTAGAACTAAGCACTGAATTAATGCTTCTATTCCAGTTATTTTTTTAAAGTAATCAAACTTGCAGAAATACTAGGGTTCCATTAATTGATTTGTTCTAACCATATACATGGAGGTTGATCTGATCTAGTGACAAGCCCAATTTTCACTGCATGTCAACCTCTCTCCCCCATGTCCTGTGTGATTCATACAAATCACAGGGTTTGATTTTGATTTTTTGGTGGTTGTTACTGTCTCACCAAGAATTTGGGGGTAGGGAGGTCATCATAAAGGTCAATTTGTTTTATATAACCACTGCCTCAACTTGTACACAAAGGTGACTTGCCAAAGTTTTTTTACTTTCTACTTCTGTCCACACAGGTAGGACCAGCATCACAGTGACACACATCTTTTCTTTTACACAAATGTTTCAAGCACAGCATTATTTTAGACATCTCAAATATATCATCTGAAGGATTTTTTAAACTTTGAAAATGCATCACATTTAGCACTTCTAGAAAGTGCATTCATGTAAAAAGGTTCATGATTACAGTAATGAAACCGTGTTCATTCCTGAATGATTTTGACAGCATTCTACAAGAACATGTTCATTTTCACTCGTCTACTACACATCAAAGGCAGTCAACATTGCACACTACTAATTTTAGTTATGCAGTGTTAAAACCATTTTCTAAAATTTATTTTTGTTTTTAAAGTACACCATCTAAAGAGAGGTGCATGAACCGTGCTATACAGTACAAGAAAAAGCACAAAAAGGAAAGCAGATTTCTGAAAAGGCAGCAAGACTTATACAGTCAGTCTAAACATAGTTTGGATGAAAATCCTGAAAAAGTGACCAGCCACTTAATATCCAAAAATTGTTTTTAAACTGGGTCCAAGTGGACAGTTCACCCATTTCAGCCTCTTGTTCATGGGCTGTAGGAACGTAAATATTTTAGAGATGTATACTAATACACGAAGATCATATTGATACTTGATCCTATTACATGGAAATACTTTTTCTGAAACTTGAAAATAGCCAACAAACCTTCTTCACATTTTTCCTCACTGAAAGTTTATCACTTGGTCTATATAGATATTTTTCAGGACTAGTGTTTGATTATAATGCTATGAAACATTAAGTTCTTAAAATTTGTCCTGGTCACTTGTCAATAAACCTATTGTATTAGTGTCTAATGTTATTTTAAAAAGTCAGTTTCAATGACTGAAAAATGGAAATAAAATGTTTAATAAATGCAATAAATGTGGTTGCTCCAATTTGCTCAAAGGTATAAATTATGATGTTTTTATTTTGTAAAACATTTCACAATTCAAGTTCAAAATTGTTAAGATTTTTGTTTGTGACTGTATATGTGTGTATGTGTCTTACTGTGGATTTCAAATAACAGGAAGTAGCATAGATCATAGATATTTGTCTATGGGTCAGAACTATCTATACTTGTCACAAAGAATTTATGTTCCTAACTGTATTCATAAAGGAGATCAGAATATTTTTAGTGAGTCAAGTTGAAATATAATAATATTAATTCCTGATCTGTCTAAATTTAGAACAAACCATGAACAATTAGAAGAAATGTTGAACCTTGGAGGATCCCCAGTCTCTAATTTTCATTAATCTAAATATGCCCATTATTATCAGATTCCTCTAACAAAACAAATATATCCAACACTAAAGTAAAGGAAACAATTATAATAAATACATTTAAAATTGTTCAATAAGCAAGATGATACCGGTAAATACATTTGGTCCAATACAAATATAGCGTACTTCTGGGTGTGGTGGAAAGGGTTAGGAAAGTGAAAAATCAAGAAAGGAGGGTCAAAACAAAGAGTGTGGGGGTTTTTTCCTTTTCAGTTTTTTGATTTAAATGTACCTGTCCATGTTTCCTAATGCACAATGAAGTAGATACATGGTCTTTGCAGCTTAAGGGGTCTTGCTTGCTGGTTTGCGCGCGCGCGCGTGTGTGTGTGTGTGTGTGTGTGATGGTACAAATTCATTGCCTTTTTGGGAGGAAAAGGGAGGTGATAATTTAAATGATATTTAGATAAAGGCGATAAGCCAGCAAAAGACTTTTGAATATACTAGTATGAGCTGTATAATACAAAATTTGAATCAATTAAAAAAATTACATCTAATGCATTTAATGTTTACTGAAGAAACCTGTTGACCTCAATTATCTGAGTAGTCTAAGGCAATCGAGCAACAACAGTTGAAATAGACTGTGTATTACCCAATAAGCCATTTGGTAGTTTTAACTTTACAGATTGGCTCACCCTCTTCTTTCCACCCCCACCCTCACCCCAATAAAACTGGAAAGATAAACATCTTGAATTTCATATAGGTCTCATTAATAATCTGTAAATAATTTTGTGCTTTCCCTTTTTTTTGGCTTTATGTACTTATTTTTGCTTATTAGCTTTTTAAGAACGAATTGAATGAATGGATGTGCCTGTTTTTTGTTGTTGTTAATAATTTGAGTGCTTAAAAGAACCTTGGCTCTTCATGTAAATTAACATGGGGATGGTGTATCCACTCCTGGATCTCACCTTCTGCTGTGGTAGCTGACTCCGCCCATGGGCACTCGTGTGTGCATGTGGACACAGACACCAAGACACACAGACAAACACAGAGACTGAAAAGATGCACTTCGATAAGTACCTACTTATTTTAACTTTCTTAAATTATAACTAGATAAGAATGGTCTAACATATATATGTTTTATGTAACAAGTTGGTGATTAAAACTAGCTTGCTACTCCATACCCTTAAGCAATCTAACTTATAATCAAGTATTATTCAGTTCTAAGAACAAAAAATAGGTTCGTGGTTACTCAAAGAGGGAAACTGATTTTTTCGTCTTTTTGTTTTGCTTTGTTTGCCCTAAATTTCCTTTGAAGAACATGTAACCTGTCCTTACTTCGGGAATCTGACAATGACAGGCACAGCTTGTCAAATGGACTGAAGAGGAATTTACAGGAACAAAATAAGCCTTACTAAACCTTAGCTTCAGTTCTGTTTTAAGGCACCATGTTATAGCCGAGGTACAATGATCCCTGATGTACATTCTTCAGCGGCACTGGTCCATCAAGCCACCTATCCAAATCCTACAGAATCGGAGATAAGCAACAGTATGGCGTGCCAGTTACACTGCCTTCAGGTTCTGTTTAAAATTTAAATCCACATACTTTAGAAACCAGGAAATATTTTTGAACGAAAGAACGATATGCAGGTTGCTACATTCCTTGCATTCTATAAATTTTCTCTTATAATAGCAGCATATTGAACTACTATTAGGAAAAAGACCTGGAATAAAAGAAAGTCATCCAAATGGAATGGTTTCCTGTATGTCCAGCTCAGCATAAGTAGCATGTACACTTAAAAAAAAAAGTCAAGTCATTTTCAGCTTCAGTCTCTAACTATAACAGCCCCACTCAACAGCAGAACGCATCTGTGCAGTGGTCCCAAATACAGAATCAGTAGTCATTAAACAGAGGAATTGGTATGCAAATAACAGTTAAAATTCAATGTTTAACAGAAGCTTGCATTAACATGATTTAATCATTATGTACACAAATTATGTACATATTAGCATAATCTCTGGCAATTCTGTCATTTACTCTGAACTGATAAATGCACAGCTCAATTTTTCTTCAGAGAAATATAGATGACCTTCCCAACCCTCTAGCACTATCATAAAAATGCTCTGTATTCTTTCTCCATCCTCCAAAATGCTATCAAAATAGTGTCTTGTGGTTCGGCCCAATGAAAAGCACCGTTCAAAAGCAAATTTGATGCATCTGCTGCCAAATGGGCATGCCTCCAGTGTAAATAAAAAATGCATTTCTTTTGATATTTCACAGAAGTGCATCTAATAAAAAACTCACACATGAAATCATACACCAAGACTAACAATCAACAATAAAATATTTTCAGCTACAAAAATGTAAATTACTTTTAATTATAAGAAAAAAATATTAAGTGTTGTAAAAATCCTTCTTGACACCCAAAACTAAGGAAAAAACTCTTATTATTAAGAGGCAAATAATTTGTTTACGTTTAAAAAAAAAAAGACCTGGCAAAATACATACACCCATTCCATTTCACAACTCCAAAAAGGTAATGTTCAGCACAGATAGAATTTGACAACAGTCGACCTTCAGGCTTATTAATTTCTCAACTTAAGCCCAATATCAACAGGGTTAATGTTAGCTGGAAAAATACGCTTTAATATTCTTTAGACCGCAGTGTAAGTGTTGCCTGTCGCGCTGCACTGTCTGATAGTCTGAGTACTTGTGACGATGTGCTCGCTGTGGATGGGATTCAGGAGGCTGGGCTGCACGCTGCTCTCGAGAACAGGCTGCAGACAACCCACTGGAAACGCCGGGGTCAGCTCCGTTTTCTCTCGCTTGGCTTGAGGTTCTGAAGAGTCATCTAGTTCTTCATCCATTTCACTTTCCACTTCACTGCCGTCATCTGCACAAACAAATAATGCCACGACTATTACCAAAAGACACACTGGAAAATGGCAATCAACTCGTGCTTAGAAACACGTTAATATGGAGCATTAGGAAAGCAACTTCTCAGCTCTTCTCAGGGGACAAAGCTTGTAGGTTTTCCTCTCCGTGGATTTCACTTGCATCAAAGATCAGTTAATGCATCCATAATTCTTTCAAACATGATAAAGGTAATTTATTTAGGGTTAGTTTGTGATTAATACTTTTAATAACTCATTTAAAAAGACCTTTGGAATTTCCTAACGTTTTTGTATTAAATAGTTTGGCATAAGTTGTGTCATCATGAAGTAGTCACTTTAATACACTGTTGGCGTTTGGGGAATGTATTGAGGTGAAAAATGCTAACTAAAAAAAGAAGGAGTGAGGGAGAAAAACTTCAGTCTCCTCCAAAAATCTATACATAGATATACATTTTATGTGTTGATATTAGTGTAGGTGAGACTGGTGATGACATATATCAGGTACAAGCATGGGTTGCTGTAAAGACTTTTGGTGAGCACAAATATTATAGATGAAAATATTAAATAGGCTCTTAATTCTTATTGCCAAAAATTATAAAGACTGAGGCAGGAGTATCAAATTAACAATGCACAATGGATTTCCATTCCTGGCAACACTGATATTCACTGTTTATACTGGTATTCATTTCTGGAAATTAAATGTATTAGTCACTGGTCTCTCCAAGTTTTAATACATTTTATATGAACTAAAACATCATTAGAATGGAATACCATTCTCCAGCAGCACAGTTAAAATTCAAAAGTAGAGAGAGAAAATGCTCACACAGCTTTAATGCTGTGAGAGATTCCCTTCCGAGGAGTATAGAGAATGCCTCTTCAGGAGTGACCACTTTTAAACAGCGGGGAATATAATTTTTGCCTTAAAAATCTTTTTAGTTCACCTTCGACATGTTTTACTGTTTACCAAAAAAAGATGAAGGCATAATCACATAAAATATCTCATCGATAATTAAAATATATCTACACTTGTTATATTTTTGACTTCTAGTGACTTGTAGAAACAGAACCAAATCTTCATGTTATTCTCTTCTGTCATGTACAAGTAGCTCTTTGGTCAGATTAAGTTGAACTCTTTCTAAGGTTGAGTCTAGTGTTACCACTTGGGGCACACCTACCACATCAATCCCTGTGAATGCAGCTCTCAACATAAATGGGCCCTGAATGTTCCTCTCTTGTTATCAACGGGGCAAAGATGGTTCCAGAGAGAATTGAGTGGGAGGCGCAGGGACCTCCACGTGCCGTGGTGCGGTGCACAGCTGCCAGGAGCAGCATCTCCTGAGAAGCGGTGTATGTAATGAAAAAGGCTGAGTTTGGATGTACTGACAGGAATGACGTCTGTAATGCATCCTTAAACCGTAAACACAGAAGAACTTGTGTGGCAAGAGACCTCTTGGCCCATCTATTTTATACGGTTGCCTTTTTGCTTTGGAAAATGGACTTGATGATAATAGATGTTAGAACAAGCACATGTGAAGGGCTGGTTGGCTGCGTGGAGGATAAATTTGGTAGACATTTGCTTTATCAAGAGGGTATAATCAAAACACTTGTATGATACTTTACATTTTGTTGATGCAGTTGTTTATATATAAACAAAAGAACAAGGAAACTCACAAAATTCTTAATGGCAGTAGTCTCTTAGGCTTGTGACTTTGAAATTTCACTCTCAATAGTTTCTAATTCTCTGTATTACTTGAAATTTTTATACAGAGCTAATACTACTTTCATTATCAGGAAAAACATTAAATATCTCATTTTGTGGAAAGAGCCAACAAAAAGTCTTGAAGTTTTCACATTCAAACCTTAGGCTCTGATTATGCCACAGTTCAGCTATATCTCAAGAAGCATCATGTCTGAGGGTGAATGGGACCAGCAGAGCCATTCCAAGAATGTGAAGTAAAATCGCATTGCTTCTTAGATCCCTCTCTACCTTCTTTCCTGTGCCTGAGAAATAGTGTCAAAATTATAATAGCAAAAAAATAAATAAATAAATAAACAAACCCCAGCACTGAAAGGAAAATAAAAACTTCCAGCAGGTAGGCAGGTGAAGAGGGAATGAGCAAAGCCCTTCTCTCTACCCGTTTTGGGTAGAAATGGACAGGACTGTAGGTGATGGACAGGACAAACGCCAGTGCTCCAGGCCACTTTTGTGCAGGTCACTAGGGGTGACAGGGATCATTTGTATAGGCTACAAAGCAAGCCTTTTCTCCAGTCCCTAAGGGCAAGTCCACAGACATTTTATGCATCAATAGATTCCAAGACATTTTCTAGAAATCTACTATCGATTATGGACATTTGGTACAGAAAAATTAACATCAGGTGCTACTGGAGTGGACTGAAGACTTGGTTTAGCACTTTACAAAGAAGAATGGCTGCCATTCAGTGTTTAGCCAAGTAGCCATACTCCTACTGCATCTGTGGGCACCCAGGGATGAAACCTCAAAATTTTTGTTACACGGCTTTGGTGTCAGTGTGCTATCAGGATGGTTGTATGCTGGACATGGGCTTCAACTGGCACCATTCTGGCTCTTCAATTACAAATTAGTATCATCTCATAATTGATTTATCTTTCTGAGGGTTATTTGGTTAATCCTATAGAGTATATAGGTACAGCAACAATATTTTGGGGCTATCATTTTCTACTTCTCCTGCTTTGCTACTATGTCTGTTCCTCTAACAGGAATTAATGTACCCACAATTGCCAGAGACTGAGAGGAGTTCAACATGGGAGTGACACGGATTCGAAGGTGACCTTCCCTGGCACATTAATGTTTTCCACCGCCAAGGAGGGTCAGAAGCTGGACAATGAGTACCCGAGGACAGGCTGCTCCAGAAAACAGCACTGCACTCATGTGCAGATTCCCCAAGTCCTTCCTCTTGCCTTGGTTTCCCCACTGGTTCTGGCTGTGCTTGGAAGGGCTAATTATGTTATTCTCACCTGTCTTTGTGCATTCTGTCCCTGACTCCAGAACTCAATTCTTTAAAACCTCAAGCTATCCTCACTTCTTGTTTTTTTTTGAAGAAAGGTCTACATTTTCTACTGTGCTTGTTTATTAGAAATTTTATATTTTTATAAAAACTGGGCTGGTTTTCTACAGGATTTCTTCTGCTGCTGTGTGCTCTATTCCAACCTTCTCCTCCCCCTGCCCCCAATCCCTATTCCTTTCACTCTGTGGTTTTGTAGAGCAAGAGTTTCTTCAGGAATATATGTCCTATTGTCATGTTAGAGTGGTGATGCTGGTATTATAATTTAAAGAGAATGTGTGTTATCCTTTCCATCTACACCACGATTGATCTTGCTTCTCCAGTGAACATCACGGCTCTTTCCGAGTTCCTTTTCCATTGAGAAGTGTGGAGTGGCGATAGGTAGGCTGAGGAATCTTTTTCCTTGCCTGATAGGCCTTGAATACAGATATTTAGAGCAACTTTTATGCCTTTTCTCTAGGACTCTGCAGATGGTCAGAAATAATGAACTTATAACGAACTTCAGGCAAAAAGCCAAAATGAGCTTGTAACTGTGTTTAAATTTATTTCTTGTACTTAAGGCACCTCCCATAAAGAAAGCACAGAAATGGAGAAATAATGAAGAAATAATGAAGAATAATGAGTACATCGGAGCCATACTCACCTAGGACTGTATACTGTTTCCACAGAGTAAGAGTGCCAGAGACATATGCTACATTTTCCTCTGTGAGAATTTCCCAGTCAAATAAAGTCTTTAAAAATGTACATTATTTTAAATTCTTACCTTTATCCAGATTTCCAGGAGACACAGCATTTAAATCGCCAAACTGCAAAACAGGCATTTGTGCAACAATTACTACCAGGCCGAATAAAAAAATATTCTCAGTCTGCGGTAAAAACAGCACACTGTGACTTTTTAAAACTATAAACTAGTGACCGTTTTGCTCTCTAACTACACAGGTCATGCAATTTTTCAATCAAACTTGTCGAATTTGAACAGTTTAAATTGTGTCACAATTTAGCTGTCTTAGTCTCCCCGCAAAAGGCTACCAATTTTCTCTGCCTTCCACACTCCATTTTACTTTTATTATTTCAACGCAGCAGCAGGAAATAGGGGCCTGACAGCCTGGATGAGTGTGGACGTGGTGGAATCAATGTGGAAAGGCCCTGATGAGGCAGCGCGCCCTCCGGGCCCACGCCCAGTCCACGTCCACGAGTCCACCTGGAGTTTACATGAGAAAAACATGGCCCGGCTGCTTGGTTGAATTCTGTTTTTCAAGTTTTTATTAGTTGAAATGAAAAGCTCCAAAGTTGAGAGTATTTACTTTTATAGAAAGGCTTTTCTTTTTGTAAGTTGCTGTTCTTATTTAGTAAGATAATAGGGTTCCACTTTTAACAAAGAAAGGCATCTGACTGTTCCAAATGCCAACCAAACAGAGTTTAAAATAATATGGAACAAGGTCTAACCTTCAGCTTAGGCTTTATTTTCTATCTCCATTCACGAGTTTGATGATAATTTTACAATGGGAAAATACATTCTGAGAGTCTCAGGGTGGACAAAGATGAACATAATTTACTAAATAAAAAATTGAAGAGCAAACTAAACAAAGCTAGTCAGAAAATGGTGACGTAAAACCTAAATTCATCCATTTTTTAAATGAAAACATTATATATTTTTTTAAAGCTGAAGATTCAGAATAAGTCATTATTAGAAATTCAGATTTCTCAACAGACTCAGATAGGGTGAGACAGAAATTCTACTTACATTCGGAAGTTTGCTTATAAAGAGTTCCATGATAGAAGTATTTTTTTCATCTACAAGGTATGTCTATAAAGTAATAAAACTGATCTTATTTTGCAAACATACACATTTTTTTAACCTAAACATGTACTGTTCTTATAGTAGCTACCTTGGGAGTTTATATATTTATTCCAAGGTCCAAAGTTCTGGAATTTCTCTTTGACACTTTCAAGAGTTAGTTTATGTATTATTCAAGAAAGCCCATCTTATTATTTTTACATCCAGTTGTAACTCCAAACAGGCCTCCAAATTTCATTCACTGCAGTTGGTGCTGGGATGATTTCTGACTACTCTCCAAGATCAAATTCATCTGTCACAATCTACGATCTATTCAGAATAATGTCATTTTAGTCTTCATTATTTCTTAGCATAGTCTTTACTATTTCGTAACACTATTATGTTATAACAGTGTTACTGGAACAGTGTAGCCTTCGAGGTGACTGATTTGAAGTGGACAAGGGCCTCTCTGATACTTGGCTCCTAGTATGTTTGTTAGGAAGACTGTCCCATTCATTACTTTATAGGTACATCCCACAGGGGAACAAGCATAAAACCATAAACACTGAACTGTGTCTAAAGTCGGTCCTGATCACATGGCTCAGAACCTTATATTAGTCAAAATAAAACATTCAGAGTGAAAGTTACATAAAATTTCTTGAATTAAAGTATACAGTACAAGCAACAACAAAAATCAATGAGACTATATTTTTGATATTATTTAAAAATTTTAGAGTTATAAACAGAGAATGCCTAAAACTAAGGGATCGTTTATGTTATATCTAATTGATGTAATATAAGATTTTTATTTCTCTGAAATAAATACTTTAACACCTAAGATGCAATTCTGGAAACAAGTTGGCAGTGATGATTCTAAAGCCAGGGGTGGGGAACATCCGGCCCACGGGCTTCATAAGGCCCGCAAAATCATTTGGTCTGGCCCTGCCCAGGCATTAGGGGTGAGTTAATTAAATGTTTGACCAAATATAGCAGGCTCATTTTTAAGCTGATTATTCTGTATGACCTGAGAAGGATGTTATAAATATCCAAATGGGCCTTGTCAGAAAATAGGTTCCCCAACCCTATTCTAAACATACCTCTATACCTATGAAAAGTGAATATTCCATTTGAGATTTGTTTTTGACAAATCTCAAAGTTTTTGAGACTAAATTATTATTGCCATTAATGAACAATAATACTATATAATGTGAAAACAAAACTCTGAACATAGTTGAAAAACTGCTTTAAAAGAAACACTGTTTTTAGTTGCTGCTTAACTGAAACTATGACAACTTCCTCAATACAAAGATTTTTCCATAGAAAATTTCTGCTTAATCTAAATGGATATATCTGATTATTCAGGATGCTAATATAAAAGCCCAAACAACTGAAATATTAGGGATTGTTATCATACTAAATGCTGTGTGCTGTGCCATATACTGCGTGCTGGACACTATAAAAAAGTCTTAGGGACACTGTCAGTATCTCTAGGTATCTTTAGGATCAATGACAAAATTCCACCTGTCCAGCAAATAGAGAGAGATTTAAAGTTGAAATACCTTGTGAATGAGGAGTAAGATTTTGTTATTCTATATAGCTGAAGATAAAGGTTTTTCATGCATTTTACATGTGAGAAAAGAATATACATGTAATTAAGAAAAAACCCTTTAATCCTATAGGTAGACTGAGTAAGATGAAGAGAATCAGTCATTCACTCATTATTTAATAAATATTTATTTAGAACTTACTATGTGCTAGGCACTGTGCCAGCCAGTTGCTTATATTATGAAGGATAGGTAGTTTTGCCATAAGTGAGGCAACCTCGGAAACCTTCGAGAAGGTTTTAGAATTATAGAGTCATTAGAAAGAGAACTCAGTTGCAGGGAGTTTTGGAGCAGAAGGAAGTATAGGAACGGTGATAGGGAGGACTGAGAGCAGCCTGAGCAAGGAAGTGTCACCGACAGGGAACAGTGACAAGTCCCGAGGTTAAGCTAGCACAAACCAGAAACAGAAGAGGAGGAAGATATGAATGATTTGGATGAAAAAATGGAGGTTCATAAGGAAGTACAGAGATCACTGTACAGTTATAGCTCCAGAAATAGGACAATCTAAAATCTGTTGTTGCTTTCTAACTTCCCTACTGCACAGGGGACCAGAGGGGGCTACTGCTCACGGAGGTAACATCCCACAGCTGATAACGCACTTTCATGGTTCAGTACTCGGCAAGCTTCCTCTCACATATTATGACCTCAAGTGTCACTTTCTCAATGTCACTTCCTCAGAGGCGTTTCCTGACAGCCCTAAGTATCACCGTTGCTGTCATTCTCCATCACTTTCCTCAAAGCACCTACCACAAGGTGTAACCCTGACTTTGCTTCTTCACCTACTAACTGTCTTCCTAACCCCAATGCCAGTGCACAAGGGTAGGGACCTTATTTGTCCTCTTCATAAATAAATCCCAGAATCTGATAAACAGCTCCTGACAGATATTAAAGGCTGAATAAATACCAAATGAATGACTTTGCCTCCTCATTTCATACTCACATAAAAGCTTATCAATTTGGCAAGGAAGAGAACTTAGGTTTCATCTTACAGCTACTGAAAATAATTAATTGATTTGTCTAAAATTATGTAGGAAATAATTTGGTGTTAGATTTGAGACCAGACATTGTGATCTTCATTTTAGAAATTAGAGAGGGGGAGGGATGGAGGGAGAGAGGGAGGGAGGGAGAGAAGGAGAGAGGTAGGAGGGAGGGAGGGAGGGAGATAATGAATGTATGTTCTAAAGAATATAAATTAAGGGATTTTAAATGTGCTCTGGAGTTAGAAAGCATATGGCCTTTGATGTATGTAGGAATTAAAATTCTACATAGAAAAAATAGGGAATGTCATAAAAGTCAAAATAGAATGGAATATTTCATTTTGAAAGCCCCCATCTTATGGCTTTACAGTTGAATGAAATTCTAGGACTTTATAAATAGTATCTGACCATTGAGTTTTGAAGACAAAAGCTGAGTAGGGCTACAAGCAGTTCTGCCTGAGAATGAAAATGGTCCTTAGGCTCTGACTTAAGGTTGTTGACACTATAAACTCAAACTAGGGCTGAAGGTTTATGTGTACTGACCAAGGCATAGATAGGCTGGCTGTGTGTGTGTGTGTGTGTGTGTGTGTGTGTGTGTGTGTGTGTGTCAGAGTGGAAATAACACACAACCAGAAACAGCTGATGAGCTCAGATGAATGCAAACCCTGGTGTCACCAACTGCTGCTCTCTGCTCTTGTGAGAAGTCAGTGAAGGAAGAAGGCCCTTCAAAACTTTCCCTGTAGCCACAAGAAAGTTGTTCACATGCAGATTTTGAACATCTTGGCCCGATTCTAATCTCTGAACATTCTTCACTTAGATTGAATTTTGTCATGTTCTGAATTTTACAAGTCCATGTAGCTGCACATTCTCTTATAATTTCAGTTCTATTAACCAAGGTTAGTAAAACTGATGGCAGCAACTATTTTGGATGTTTTTGATGGTGGAGAGAAACATCTTGAAATTTCAATTGTAAGGGATTTCAGAGCATTATTATTTTCTTTAAATGTCTTCCAAATGAGAACCAAATTAATCAAAGTGTTTTATATTTAGCTTCAGTACAGTGTTTCACAACTGAGGAAAAATAGTTACAGACTTTAAAATGATTGTCAATTTTATAAAATTTTCCAGGAATGCTAATGTTACATTTGGTAAAATCTTATGTTCCTTGGTTATTTTTTCCCCCTGTAAGTGGTCTTTTCTATGTATTTCCAAACAATTTTATTGAAGACTTCTAAGATGGCCACGATTTCTGCCAGTGTGCTTCACACCAAAGCAAATTCTGCCCTACAGTCGCTGCTGGCCACTCTGTACATAGGTAGCAGATTTTCATGATTCTAACTGTTGAGGCTTTTTTGCACTCGTCTGCCCCCTGAGAACACAGTAATGAATGCAATTATGTACCTTTATATCATTTCAAGTGAAGTAAGAATACAGGCTCAGTTGCTTTTAGGAGAAAAGTAGAATTAGGAGGAGCCAGAGAATTTTAAATTTAAACTCAGCCTTCCAAGTTGTTATCAAGATACATTTATCAACCTAGGTGGACAGAATAGTTTTTACTTATAATTGCTCCATAACTTTAAAAATATTTAGACATAAGGGAGCCATAGGCCCTGCAAATATCAGGTATCCTTTATGGAAATAAACTTTATGGAAATAAAACTGGTTGGAAATAAAAAACTTTGGTGCTCCATAAAGCCACTTTCAACAGGAAACCCTGGCATTAGTTTAATACAATACACAGGTACTCCTTAATTTTGATTATATCACCTCTATTTTTTGGAAATGACTAACTGAAGAGACAATAGGGTTTGGGGTGTGAAAATGTGTTTTCTTTATAACAAGAAAACCTTTACAACTAGCATATTCTGAATGTCTACTAACAAAAAGTGGAAAGGAGGAGGTGGTAGGACTATCACAATGCACCCCGCAATGCAGAGAATGAAGCCTGGAAGAAAATAATGAAAGCTTACATGGTAGGCATCTGGTTTGTGTATGATTGTGAGTGTGGGTGCTTTGTAGGGAGCTGTGTTGTATGAATAAATTAGTCCCTATTCTGAATCTGTCTCCAAACAATTTATATGGTGAAAAATTAAAATGTAGATTGAGGCCATTTGACTATCTGGAGTGAGAAAGTCCTACTTTCTCTAGTTAGTTCCACCACTTGTTAGTTCTGATTTTGGGCAACTTTCCACCTATGTTCCTCATGGGTGAAATGGGGACCCTAACACATCTCTTGTAAGGTTATGGTGAATATTAAATGAGAATGTAAAACACCTAGCACAAGGCCAGTCCTCAATTAAAAATATTAATAAATAATAATAAGCTGTATTATAAATAATAATGTAATTTTTGACTAGTGTGCATTACATTTTTCCAGCTACTACTATTCCAAGATAGTTTCCTTTCCTGCAAATGACTTTTAACTTGCACTATGATTCAAGCCTTTTAAAATAGTCTGTAACAGCCCTAACCGGTTTGGCTCAGTGGATAGAGCGTCGGCCTGCGGACTCAAGGGTCCCGGGTTCGATTCTGGCCAAGGGCATGTACCTTGGTTGCAGGCACATCCCCAGTAGGGAGTGTGCAGGAGGCAGCTGATCGATGTTTCTAACTCTCTATCCCTCTCCCTTCCTCTCTGTGAAAAATCAATAAAATATATTTAAAATAGTCTGTAATAAGTTTACTATTCCACAGGTACATTATCTGTGTATTTCCTGGTGGCACTGAATGTTCACTGAAGTTAATTCTTATTAGTTTTCATTGGTTTTACTTTAAGCATTCACCCTTATTTACCATGATTTTACTTCTATCAAATTGGACTTTTTCCACTTAAATTTTACCCTAAAGCTGGCCTGTTGAATTACTGTTGCTCTTTTCTAGTTTTTAGGTTTTGAAGACCCACCCCCCCATTCTACTTTGAGTACATCAATTTGGATGAACCCCAAACATTTTTCTTTTCTTTTTTTTTGGTTTTGTTAATCTTCACCTGAGAATATTTTCCCATTGATTTTTAGAGAGAGTGGAAGGGAGGGGAAGAGACAAAGACAGAGAACCATCGATGCGAGAGAGACATATTGATTGGTTGCCTCCTGTACATGCCTCAACCTGGGCTGGGGATTGAGCCTGCATGCTCTTGATACATGCCCTTGACCGGAATTGAACCTGGGAACCTTCGATCCAAGGAGCAATGCTCGACCCACTGAGCCAAACTGGCTAGGGAGACATTTTTCTTTTGATGGTAAATCCTTAAGGGATTTTTTCCTTAAAAAATATTACTAAAATATTATCTTTTCATATTTATGTTAAAAATTAAGCCATGTTTTGGGTTCCAATTTTATTTCAAAAAGTTGGTTATATAGTAGGCTTAGAAATAATACTAAATACATATAAATTATGACAATTTAATTACAATAGATTAACTATGAAAATGTTAGAAAATCCTTTTATGAGCAATCACAATTTATAGATTCCATAAATATATTAATGGACTATGTATGTTTTAAAAAGTAAAGTAGTGCTAAGTCCTGGGGTTCAACATAAGTAAGCATGATTTGCCCAAGATTATACCACTATAAATTAAGTAAAATTTAGTTATTCTGACTCAAAGTCCTACATTATTTCCAGGCATTAAATCTTTAATTACACAAATTATACAAAGAACCATGCAATTTCTATTGTGTAGTTCTAGAATAAAAGTAGAAATCAGAAAGAATAGATCTAAGGTAGCCTGGGGGAACTGGGCCTCCCTAAAACTGATTTTTAAGATATGAAGTAAGAAAACCTGAATAGGCCAATAACTATGGAGGAAATTGAAGCAGTAATCAAAAAACTTCCAACAAACAAAAGCTCTGGACTAGATGGCTTCACAGGGGAGTTTTATCAAACATTCAAAGAAGAAATAAAACCTATCTTCCTCAGACTATTCCAAAAAATTCAAGAGGAAAGAACACTTCCAAGCTCTTTCTACAAAGCCAGCATTACCCTAATCCCAAAACTTTATCTTTATCTAGACACTACAAAGAAAGAGAATTATAGGGCAATATCTCCGATGAACACAGATGCTAAAATCCTCAACAAAATCCTAGCAAATCAGATCCAGCATTACATTAGAAAGATCATACACCATGACCAAGTGGGAATTATTCCAGGGATGCAAGGATATACAATATCCGCAAATCAATAAACGTCATACATCACATAAACAAATTGAGAGATAAAAACCATATAATCATATCCATTGATGCAGAAAAAGCATTTGACAAAATCCAACACCCTTTCTTGATAAAAACTCTCAACAAGGTGGGAATAGAGGGATCATACCTCAACATAATAAAAGACATATATGACAAATCTACAGCCAACATCATACTCAATGGGCAAAAACTAAAACCATTTCCCCTAAGAACAGGAATAAGACAGGGATGCCTACTCTCACTACTCCTGTTTGACCTAGTACTGGAAGTGCTAGCAATAGCAATGAGACAAGAAGAAGAAGGGAAAGGCATTCAAATTGGAAAAGAAGAAGTAAAACTGTCCTTATTTGCAGATGACATGATATTGTACATAGAAAACCCCAAAGACTCCATCAAAAACTACTAGACTTAATAAATGAATTTGGTAATGTAGCAGGATACAACATTAACACCCAGAGTCTATAGCTTTTCTTTATACCAATAACGAACTCACAGAAAGAGAAATTTAAAAAATCCCATTTACTATTGCACCAAAAAAAAATTAAGATACCTAGGAATAAATTTAACCAAGGAGAGAAAGGACCTGGACTCAGAAAATTACAGGACGCTGAAAAAAGAGATAGAGGAAGACATATACAAATGGAAGATTATACCATGTTCATGGACTGGTAGAATCAACATCATTAAAATGTCCATACTGTGCAAAGCAATCTATAAATTCAATGCAATCCCCATTAAAATAAATACCAATGGCATACTTCAAAGACCTAGAACAAACTCTCCAAAAATTCATCTGGAATAAAAAAGACCCCAAATAGCTGCAGCAATCCTGAGAAAGAACAAAGTTGGAGGGATCACAATACCAGATATCAAGCTATACTACAAAGCCACTGGTCTCAAAACTGCCTGATAGTGGCACAAGAACAGACATATAGATCAGTGGAACAGAACAGAGAACCCAGAAATCGACCCAAGCGATTACGCTCAATTAATATTTGACAAAGGAGGCAAGAGCACACAATGGAGCCAAGACAGTCTCTTCAATAAATGGTGTTGGGAAAATTGGACAGATACATGTAAAGAAATGAAACTAGACCACCAACTTACACCATACACAAAAATAAACTCCAAATGGACAAAAGACTTAAACGTAACATGGGAAACCACAAAAATCTTAGAAAAAGCCATAGGCAGCAAAACAGCAGACATTTGTCGTAGCAATATCTTTACCGATACAGCTCCCAGGGCAATGGAAACTAAGGAGAAAATAAACAAATGGGACTACATCAAAATAAAAAGCTTGTGTACAGCAAAAGAAACCATCAACAAAACAACAAGAAAGCCCACCGCATGGGAGAACATATTTGCCAATGTTATCTCCGATAAAGGTTTAATCTCAAAATTTACAGGGAACTCATACAATTTAACAAAAGAAGATAAACAATCCAATCAAAAAATGGGCAAAGGACCTAAACAGACACTTTTCGAAAGAGGACATACAGAAAGCCAAGAGACATATGAAAACATGCTCAAAGTCACTAATCATCCGAGAGATGCAAATCAAAACAACGATGAAGTACCATCTCACACCTGCCAGAATGGCTATCATCAACAAACCATCAAACGACAAGTGCTGGAGAAGATGCAGAGAAAAAGGAACCCTCCTTCACTGCTGGTGAGAATGCAGACTGGTGCAGCCACTGTGGAAAACAGTATGGCGTTTCCTCAAAAAATTAAAAATGGAAATGCCATTTGACCCAGTAATACCACTTCTAGGCCTATATCCCAAGAAAACAGAAACACCAATCAGAAAGGATATATGCACTCCTATATTCATAGCAGCACAATTTACAATAGCTAATTTGGAAACAGCCTAAATGTCCATCAGCAGATGAGTGGATTAGAAAACTGAGGTACATCTGCACAATGGAATACTACGCTGCTGTAATAAAGAAGGAACTCTTACCATTTGCAACAGCATGGATGGAACTGGACAGCATTATGCTAAGCAAAATAAGCCAGTCAGTGAAAGGTAAATACCACATGATCTCACTCATTTGTGGAATATAAAGAACATTATAATCTGATGAGCAAAAATAGATACAGAGGCAAAGAAGCATCGAACAGACTGTCAAACTACAGTGGGAAGGAAGGGGAGGGTGGGGGTGGGTAAGAGATCAACCAAAGGACTTGTATGCATGCATATAAGCATAACCAATGGACACAAGACACTGGAAGGGGGTGAGGGCATGTGCTGAGGGGTAGGGGAGACCAGGGGGAGGTCAATAGGGAAAAAAGGAGACATATGTACTACTATTTGTAATACTTTAAACAATAAAAAAAGATATGAAGTAGGAGTTAGGTTGGGGGCAAGGAAGAGTTGGGCAGAGTCCCAGGTAGAAAGAACCATTTATACAGTAGTCCAATGATGAGAAAAGCTTGGTGAGTAAGATCAGAGAAAAGAACACAGTGATTATAACAGGAGTAGTAAGAGGGAGGCTGAGGTTTAATCAGAGTCAGCACCAGACCTTCTGTACCAAGGAAAGAGTTTGTTTCTTAACTAACAGAAGAGAAAGCTACTGAAGGGTTTAAGTGCAGGTAACACAATCAGCTTTATATTTTCATAAGATGATACTGACTGCTCTACGGGGTGGTGGTAAGGAGCAGACTTGGTAATTGGTTGGATATGGGAGACCAGATAGAAAGAATTGTGAAAGATGACATTCAGGTATCCAGTATGATCACCAGGGAGGATTGTAGTATCATTTACAGATTGTAGTATCATTAGCAGACAGATCAAGAGTTTAATTTTATTAAGTGTACAACAGCGCTCAATAAATAGTGACAATTATTGTTTTGTGGTTGTTTTTACTGATGATTGAAAACCACTTGCTGTGATTAGGGATAATGGTGATTTTTCAGGTGTTGCTCCCACTGTGTACACAGGTACTTTGGACTTGACATTTGCGAAGGGAAGTCACCTATGGGACTAAGAATGCAACTGAACCTCAACATGAAAAAACCTTTTTTTACCTTCAATCTGACTTCTAGGATAGCTTAATATAACACATGGATAAACAGAATTCTTTTTTCTTGAATTCCCTTCTTTTTCCAAGAATCAAGAAAGTTTAGATATGATATTATGACCATGCCAACTGGTCTATCCAGGGCTAATGTATGTTTGAGGCATCAATGTTGTATGGGGAGATCAAAAGTATAAAATTAGCCTTAATTGGCCTAGGCTAAATAATGAATGAGCAAAGACAGCTCAAAGGATTTTCCTATAAGTTGGGTAAGGGGATAGTAAGCAAAGAAATCAAGAGGTGTACTTAGATCTTTGATCTTACAGAAAGTATTTCATACTTTATTTTATGACATAGATTCTTATTCATATTTTCACCTCATTTAATAATCTGTCATACTTACAAATACTGTTTACACATAGTGGGGAAAAAAACTGCCTATTAGAATTATTAGTTAGCAGTATCAACTATATAAGGCTATTTTCATTTTCATTCCGGTGAGCCAGCGCTGCCTGTACAAGCATATGAGAAGGCTGCTAAGTCTTCACACCTGGCTCATGACCACTGCCTTTGTTCCCTAGAGATGCCAGGAAAGCAAAGGCCAAGCATCAGGAGTGACCACATGCTGGTAATGAGAACGCTTATTATCATTATCCTGATCATTCTATTAAATAAGTCCTGAAGCATATGAGGTGGATGGCAAATGTATGAAATATAGCAGAAGGTATGTCTATTTCAGAAGTTTTGAGCCCTGAGTTGAGAAATTTTACAATACTTAATCTACACACCAACTGGGCATTCTGCAACCAGGCGTCTATAAAAGAACTAAGGAGAAAGAGGAACTAAGGGCACCATCAAGTCTCACACCTAAACAACTGGCATCATTTAAACACAAGCACCATTAATGAACATCAGACAAACACACAGATCAGCATACATAGAGATTTTAAAGAAGAGGAATAGTTTAACCTACATTCTGAATGCTTAACATATACTTTATTTATATTAGAATATTTAGAGAGGTCCTTGAAGTATATTTTTAAACTTATATCTTTAATAGTATATTTATTAAACTAGGAAATGCATCTAATACACTTATTTTCACTTTTTAAATTTAAATAAGCACATATATGGAACTTCTTTATTGCTGTGGGTAATCTGTAATGTTGTCTTACCTGGTATAATCCTGCAAGACCTCAAGTACCCCAATTCAACACAACAAAATGAGCCGTACTGAATCATTTGAGCATTTGCATTTATTCCTAATTATATTAACAAACCCTTGTTTATAGTAACTTCAGAGTTTTAGCTTTTAGACATTTGTTGGAAATAAGCCATTTTGCTTGCTATCTAAAAATTCTAAAGAGGAGAGTTTTTTCTTCACATCTAGTCAGAAGCAAGGCTCTGAAAATCTGACTATTCAAACCAGATCTCTACCACTTAGCTATGTAATAATCTAATCTGTGTCTTAGCTTCCAACTTGAATCTCAGCTGCTCATCCGTAAAACAGGACAAAGTAGTACCTAACTTAAAGACTTGTTGTGTTAAATGCTTTGTTGCATAGAAAAAACTTAGAACTGTGCCTGGCACATATAAGTGCCCCAAAATGTCAGCTATCATCATCATCACCATCATCATCATCATCATCTTCATCACTTTTGGATACTGGGAAAAAGAGTCTACAAAATACATACTGGGAAAAAGAGTCTACAAAATACATTTAACCTTTTCCCTCTGCATTATTAGTCCTTAGTTTTATCAGAAACATCAACCTTTCTTATTTTCCATTCAATTAGATTTTTTTTTTTAGTCCAGTGATTCTCAAACTTTTCTTTTACATAGGTACCATTATATCAAATTCAAACATTCCAGGAACTTGCACATGACATAATTCATAATTTTAGAATCCTCTGATTAAGAAAATACATATGAACAGAGGAATTTAAGGACCCCCCTGAAACAAATCCACAGCCCATCAGGGTCTAAGGCTTATTGGTTAGGAACCATAGCTTTAATCAATAATGAATATTTTTAGATTATAATGTAATTCAGGTTCTTTTTAAAAAACCTCGTGGGTTATAGTTCTTTCAGCTTCTCTTACCTCGCCCATGACTGCTATGGGTGTTTCTCCTGTTGCCTGAGCAACACGATGTTCTACTAAGTAGAACATATACTCGTCGTAGAGTAGACGGATCAGGTGGAAGGAGCCAAAGCTAGCAGCACTGCGTAAGGTTAAGTCTCGAATAACCATTGAGCTGTTCCAAGAGAAAAGACAGATGCAGCCAATATTAGTGGCGAGGATTAGAGTTCAACCTACTTTTTCTCTTAAAAGAAGAAGTTGGAGGTCTGAAAGATCGGTATGGCACACAACCTGCCATGCAATAATTTCATGATTAAAAGCTGCTCAACTCTTTGAAGCAGGGTGGTAAAAGAGGTAATCCTCCCTGACACTTGCTTAGGTCTTTATTAGAGCTAGACAGGTTTTTATGGGAAAAGCCATTTTACTATCATAGGCAAGTCTGATTATTCCACTGAACTCTCATATGGGTCAGAATTGAATATAAAATAGATTTGAAAAGTTGACAACTCATCACCACCGTAAGAAAAAGCAACTCAAAGTGAAAATCTTATTGATGGGTAAACATTGTGCTTCCACCTCTCAATGACAGTGACTTTGATGTACGCGTTGGGAAAAGAGGTACTTGTGCCGTACAAAGGTTACGAAACCTAAGCAATGTTCCAGATGTGGCAAAGTAGAATGTAGATGATCTTTACACTGATCTGTGCAAATTGGGGTGGAAGGCAAATTTATTGTGATTCCAGTTTCTTACTGAATTAAGGTGATTTTCCATGAGAAGTGTAATAAAATCAATGAAGAAACGCATGACTTTGAGAAATGTGAACTTTTTATTTATAAAATATAAAACCAAAATATGAACAATATTAATAAAACTAGAGGCCCGATGCATGAAATTTGTGCAAGAGTAGGCCTTCCCCCGGCTGCCGGCACCAGCTTCCCTTTGGTACCCAGGACCCAGGACCTGGGCTTCCCTCGCAGCCCTGGCTTCATCCGGAAGGTTGTCAGGAAGGATGTCTGGTCTAATTAGCATATTATGCTTTTATTATTATTAATACTAACAATAAACTTGATATTTAAATTGTAAATGAGTTTAAGATAAGCCAATCATTGGCTTGTCCATGCACTTCAAACTTCTTTAATATTTCTAATTAGAGTCAGGATGGAGTATGTGTGGGGTGTCGTGGTGTGTGTGTATGTGTGTGTTTATTGATTTTAGAGAAAGGAAGGGACAGAGGGAGGGAGAGAAAGAGACAGAGAGATATAGACAGACATAGAGATAGATTGGTTGCTTTCAGTGTGTGCCCCAACAGGGGATCAAACCCTCAACCCAGGTATGTGCCCTGACCGGGAATCGAACTGGCAACCTCCTTTTGGTGAAGAGGACGATGCTCCAATCAACTGAGCCACCCAGTCAGGGCAATACCTAGCTATCTTTTAAACAATACTGATAAGCATGCCATGAAATTATTGTCACATGTTTAGAACAGAATCAGTTGAGTTATATTATTAATGCCATGTCTACTTTATTCTCTCTGTGTTCGGCCTCTGCCCTACAAACCAAGTATTAAATGACACAATTAACAGTTTAATTAGAAACCTATTGTTTGACTCAGACTTCTACAAGACATGTTGCAAAATTGATTCCACT
Source organism: Myotis lucifugus (assembly GCF_000147115.1). NCBI lineage: Eukaryota > Metazoa > Chordata > Mammalia > Chiroptera > Vespertilionidae > Myotis > Myotis lucifugus. Next base: position 1,577,621 of record NW_005871178.1, read on the forward strand.
GAACTTCATGTTGCTAAGTTACCACAAATTCAACTCATTAAAAAATCATTAATAAATGTTAATTATTTTATAATGGCGAGAGATACCTTTGTGTATTTATCTTTATAATTCATGGTGTGGAAATGGAAACATTTACTCTAACACATGATACTCAATCCACCTCTTTGTGTATTTGGGGATATAACACACCCTTCCTAAGAAGAAAGGTGAGAACATCACAACTGTGACCCCCTTGGGAACTCTCTTTTCTTCTAAAAATTTTATTTTTATTGATTTTATAGAGAGATGAAGGGAGGAAGGCAGGAAGGGAGAGATGGATGGAGGGAACGGGGGCGGGGAGAAGAGAGAGAAAGAGGGGGGAGAGAGAGAGAAACATCAATTTGTTGTTCCGCTTTTTAATGCATTCATTGGTTGCTTCTTGTATATGCCCTGACTGGGGCTCAAACCCACAACCTTGGTGTATCAGGATGGCCCTCTAATAAATTGAGCTACCTAGTCAGGGCCTGGACTGTTTTTTCAACAGTGATTACAGTTGATTCCAACAGAGTGCTACTTTATGTAAGATTTATATATTGTCCAGTTGTAGTAAAGCTAGGTTCCCTGTGCCCCCTTTCAAATCACTATAAAAGCTATACATTTAATTCCTTAAAAATGGGATATTTGGTTATCCTGAGTAATGCTGTGTTCTGTTATCCACAAAACACACAAGCTGAGAAATGGCCCACATAACTTCATTTCTGCCCAAGAAAGACGGTGATTATTTTTTCTCCACCTCCCAGGGAGCTAACAGTAGCCATTTAAAGCCAGGTTAGGCAAGGAGAGATCCCCTATCCAGAAAAGAGGGTGTTTGCAGCCATTCATCAACTGCCAGCTGATATCATGATTGCCTGCCAGTCCATTTCTATATTCGTATGCATGTAAATAGACACACAGAATTTTAGAAATTGTAAGATTATCTGGCTTCAGAAATTGGGAGTCTGTATAAGTGACTGCCAAATTCTTATTACAATGCCAAAAACTTAAAAAAAATACCTGCAATTCTGTTTCTCTGATAGTTTGTGAATGCAGTGTTCATTACTCAATATGTTCTAATGCCTTAGTAAAAAGCAGTTCAGATTCTAAAGGCTTTTAGGTTTTTAAGCTATTGACTTTGCCTACCAGCAGGAGGTATGCATCTGTCAGAATATGCCTTCCCTTCTGTGGCCTTGCACTATACGCCTTCAAGTCTTTTTGAAATGAAAATAATAACCATAATAGTGCCTAATAATAACAAGCCAATTATCCCCAACTCAGGGAGGACAGAGGGCAGGCAAGTGATGATCTGGGTTTGTGTATCTGTGAGAACAAAAATACAAGTAAGTAATTTTCTCTTTTCAACATACCTGCAACACATCTCTCTGGAGACAAAGGCTCCAGGGGTATATTTCTAAAATGCTATCAACTAAATATAGTAAAAATAAAAACCTCCAGGAAGAAGTAAGGGCAGGCCTGACACAACATCATCAGAAAGCAGTGAAAAGGGAAAAAAAACCTTGCTTTTTCTGATGTAGAGGATGTACTCTGCTTTTGGTCATTTGGGTTTTGGAATAATCAGCTAGTAGAACTTCTGTTTCATCAATCATTCATATAGCATCTAGCACATATAGCACATATAGCATCTATTTAATTTTCTGGAGAAAAATGGATGAATAACAAATCAACTTGCAAGAAAATAGAAAAATACATGAAATCTTAAGAAATATTCCCAAATTAAAAATTTGATTTCTAAATTACTGCTACTTTGAGAACACTGTGACACTGTTTTCTAAATCTTCCCCATATATCCAGAGGAGATTCTAAATCAAGCATAGGCTTTTCTGAAGCATACCAGTGGGACACCGTCAGACAGCATCTTCATAAGGTGCTTCTCAAATCATGTGGGCCACAGGTATTAGGTATGAGAGACAGATCTGTGGAATTATTTCATTCCAAAACCAAAAACAAAATAACATGAAACTGGCAAGCTTTCTTTCACTGCATTTGAACCTTTGCTAGACACTATTCTTACATCCTGAAAATAAGTTTTCTAATTTAACCCTTAACTGAACATATATAGTACATCTGCAGCTCTACTTTAAGAAATAAGAATTGGACCAAATCGGCTAAGAAAGCAAGTCACTTACAATAAAAACCAAAGCAACTACCATCGTAATGAAAAGATATCTTTATAAGGGTGATCAAAACAAGATGAAATTCCATAGTCTGGGCTTACTGGGTTCATGAGCCCTACTAGTTCCTAAACTCTGTTACTTCTTCATAGACCTCCTCTCCTCACAGCCAGCTTTGGACTCACAGCTGGTGTCGATAATAACCTCGGTGTACCCACAGCCACAGTCAGGGGTATATCCTGCAGTCACTACTTTCTGATACGATACTCGAATGGCTGTATAGGATCAAAATTAGGAACCTGCCCAAACCTCAAAGTATATATGGTTTTTAGGCCTAAGTCAATGGGGTTACCTTTATCTAAAGAAGCAAAGAAATGAACCCACCTTAAGAACAAATGCCAGGGTCAAAAATATAGCTGATCTAACTTATGAAATGGAACTTCATCTGTCAATCCCATCCCAAGTATAAAAGGTATTATGCCATCTTAGGCTCTGTTTTAAACCCCTGGGGCAGACCTATGGTCAACAGCTTATACTGATATTTGATATCATATATCAAGTAATCTGAAAGCCTTTCTCTTCCAGGGTTCTTCTATGTCTACAAAAATATACATTTATATCAATATTATTTCAGTCAAAAAGTGATACATTTTGTACTGTCTACTAGATTATTGGATATTAAACTAGCTATGCATTAGAATCTCCAGAAATAAGCTTTTAAAGAAAGAATTTCTGATTTATTCCTCATCATTACTCCCTAACCATCAAGATTTTAATCTAGTAGGTTTGGGAGGTACGTAGATTTTTTTACACTAATTCTGAGGTTTGAAAACAGTTGTAATTTATCAATAAGAATTTAACTATATGGTTTTGAGCATGCATTAGAATAACCAGGACAATATTAAAAAATGCACAGATTGTTGGGCCTCACCTCTGCAGTTTCTGATTTAAAGAGATTTGGGGGAGGGGACCTGAGAATTTGTATTTCTAACATGTTCTGAGCCATAGTGATGCCACTGGTCTCTGAGAATCACTGAGGTAGAGAATAGAAAGAAGTGGTGGTAAGGCCTCAAGAAAGAAGCCTACATAATGTCTGTTTGCCAGAGGGAGGACTGTAGCCCCTTTCTTGCTGTTGCTAAACACATTCTCTAGACTGGAGTCTTGGGTGTTCCCATCTGAGAACTCTGGGCTCTGAGAAGAGGCTTTCTGCTCCTAGCAGACAGCTGAGTGTCATAAGCCTCCTGGTATAATTCCATAAAGTTGCAATCAATGAATTGAGTTTCTACAAATTAAAGTCTTCACTTATTTATTTTCTTTTGTCTGAGAAGTGTGTACATTACACACATATTTGTAGACTATGAAAAATAAAGCTTAGTGAAAATTGAGATGTACCTGTAGAAAGACCATTTTAGCAGAAACTGCCTGGCGGCTTTTGGAAAACTGGGCCTCCCTTCGTAGGGTTTCAGGGCTTGCATCATCACGTTGTCCAGCCATGCGGCCCACTGCTCCAGGGTGCTCTGCTGCTGGAGAGTCATCTTGAAGTCTGTTTCTAGTCTCTGAACCATGTTGTCATCACACTGGCACACCCAGGAAGCCTGCTCCTGGGACAGTACACACAAAGCAAAAGAAAAGTTCAACACAATATCTTTTCATTGAATGGCAGCACACAAACCATATGCACGAATGGGAAATTATTTAAATGAATTAAGAGAATGAATGACTACTTACCTGTCAGTTGTTAAGGAAACTAACATCACCTATGTGCATGAAAAAGGGATGTGACATAAAAGCAAGACTTGGCTTTTCTACATGACCTATTCTGTATGGAAGACAACTGCCTATTAACTGAAGAACAATCGAAGCCTGAACCTACAGGATGCAAGGTCTTTCACTCTATTCAGTTTTTATGCTGCCTTCCAAAGTGCTCTTTTCCCCCCGCTACCAATCAAATAAAACTTTAAAGCCAATTCATCTGAGAAGATTGAAGCAGTGGTTCTCAACCTTCCTAATGCCGCAACCCTTTAATACAGTTCCTCATGTGGTGGTGACCCCCAACCATAAAATTATTTTCGTTGCTACTTCATAACTGTAATTTTGCTACTGTTATGAATCGTAATGTAAATATCTGATATGCAGGATGTATTTTCATTGTTCGCGACCCACAGGTTGAGAACCGCTGATAGAGTAACTCAGATGGACAGATTCGATTGGCCAAAAGTGGTCTTTCAGGATGAAAACAGAAACAAACATTGAATAGTACTAGGTAGAAGCATGTGCTGTATGAGTTTTATAAATGGGAAGCCAATCTCCAGGGCAGTCAAGGAAAGGCTATGAATGCAAATTAATCTACAGAACTGAGAACAACAACAAAAATACTTTTGAGAAAATGTGGATATGCTAACTGCCAAGAAACAAATTCCTACAGCTTTCCTTCTGGTTATAACGGGGAAGTTTCATGTTTGGTGAGAGCAATGAAAACAGGAACTTTTAAGGCTACTTTTCAGTGGTTACCATAAGTTCTATAATGTTTCCAATGCCTTTTAAGATTACTAAAAGCACGTATATTCTCATGGTCAGAGTATAATTATTTCATAATATAATAATCGACTGAGAGAAAGATGACATGGATTTTATGTAGGGCCTGAATTGATTAAACTGGACCCAAGCAATTCATTTAATTTCAGTGGCCTCATTTTCCCCAAACATACAATTAGAGAAATGAAATGTGACAGTAATTTTTAAGGTGGGTTCATGTGTCCAGATAATATTTTCAAGATAGGTTTTTGTGGAGGGGAAACTGTAAAAGTCCTAATTCTATACCTAAAAATTGTGAATATGTGTGTATTCTTCTATAAAGTGTGTCTATAGCTTTCATTCTATCTACTCTCAAAGGACAAGTTCATTCAAATCAACAATTTCAACTAAATAAATCCCTAATCTGCACTCACTGGTTCCACCATTGCTCCTGATCCTATAAACTTCACCTATTCAAGAGACATTGCAACAGGGAGGTGCTTCAGAGACAAAATGCCAAACTTCATTCACTTTATTTCCCAGGGAAATCTATAGTTTCTTCTATATTTCCAGCTGATGATACCATCTACTACCTTTCTTTGTCTTATGTAATTACTCATAAACACTTTCAGATTTTACTTCCTAAATACCACTTTTAAATATTTTAAGTACATTAAAATGTGACAATAGAAAAATAACAAATACAAATAATAAAAAATATTAAGAATACCTAAATGCCAACATAAAGAGATAACTACAGCATGCTACTGTGTATACCTTTTCAATTTTTTCACATGTCATATGAATATGCATGCATGTATATGCATATATAAATATTTAAAATAGGATTATATGACACATTCTGCTAGATATTCTGCCTAGTTTCACTTAACTATATATGATAACCATCTTTCCACTTTGGCAAATATAGAGCTATATTTAATGTTCAATGATTAAATTTGCTTCAATGCATGAATATAGCATTGTTTACATAACCAATTCCATACAACTAGACATTTCTGTTCATTACAATTTTTTACTAGTAGGAATAATACCAGAATTAGCAATCTTGTAACTATATCATTGCTTTTTTTTGCACTTCTCTCTGTATGACAGAATAATAAAATAGTTATAATACTTCAAAATATACTGTCAAATAACTCCCAGAAATGATATATCAATTTAAGAGTTCAGGAGAATACCCAGGGAAGTATTGTGGCCATAAAGAAAAGACAGAGGAGGTTGTTTTTTTTTAATTAATGTCTAAACATTTTTTTGTTGTGGTAAAATAACACATAAAATTTATCATCTTAACATTTTTTAGTGTCTAGTATAGGAGTGTGAACTAATGTCCTTATTGTGCAATCTATCTTTAATATTTTTCATTTTGAAAAAAATGAAACTTTATACTCATTATAGGGGACATTATTTTTATGTGTTTGTGCACTGATAATTGAGAGGAGGAACTTATTGGTACTCCAGAAGAATTTCATTTAATTTCTTACTATAAATTCAAACTCACTAATTCCTTTAGTAGTTAATTTTTGCCATGAAAAAAAATAATCTAAAACCAAACTTAGAGAAGTAAAGTCGCAGGACATTATTGTGGCTTTTCAAACTACTTTATAATGTATTTCATTTTGCTACTCTCAAGACTAAAAATATAATAATGGTAGAGTATATTGTAAACATTCCCTTCTGAAAGGAATTTGGATATTTCAGTTCTATAGTCAGTAGTTTTAAAATCAGATTTAAAAAATCTTAATGGCCGAAACCGGTTTGGCTCAGTGGATAGAGCGTCGGCCTGCGGACTGAAAGGTCCCAGGTTCGATTCCGGTCAGGGGCATGTACTTGGGTTGCGGGCACCTCCCCAGTGGGAGATGTGCAGGAGGCAGCTGATCGATGTTTCTCTCTCATCGATGTTTCTAACTCTCTATCTCTCTACCTTCCTCTCTGTAAAAAATCAATAAAATATATTAAAAAAAAATCTTAATGTTGAGAGTATTACATGTGTCCTCTTACCCCCCATTGACCTCTTCTAGACCACCCCCACCTAGTGTCTGTGTCCATGGGTGTATGCATATATGCACAGAAGTTCTTTGGTTGATCTCTTCCCACTCACCCACCCACCCTTGCCTTCCCTCTGAGATTCCACAGTCTGTTCCATGCTTCTGAAATAAATATATGCAATAGTTAGGTTATTGGGTCAACCCACGGAAACCTACTTAGCCCACAATGTAGATGGAAAACTATCATTTACACACAAAATATTAGAAAATTATACCATTGTAATGCTTTCAATTAAATAAAACAAAAAACAATGATACTGCAATAGAAAAATTATCCTGAGGAAAAGAAGATTTAACTAGAGAATTATGAAGTGGTGAAAGATGTATGAATATCCAGAAAGAAACTTTTTAATACGTTCAAGCTCTCAGAGTATGATAGTTTTGACCCTTATATGTGATTTCACCGACTTAAGTTAAAGTTTCCTTATGAAAAGAGCATCACCCTTATATGGGTCAGTCTTACTGAGGTTAACCTTGTAGGGTCAGGGCAACTTCCAAATGAAGAGGAGGGGGTAATAGAGGTGGAACGGTAGGCGGTGGACTGGGAAAACCAGAACTGAGAAAATCAGGCAAAAGTTGGAGCAGAAAAGGAAAGAATGAAGGAAGTTAAAGATCGAATATGCTACCTGAAGAAAGAGATTACTCATTAAAATGAAAAGAGGTGTGAGACATAATATGTAGGGGGAAAGGAAGGGTATACCATTGTGTCCATGATCTTCTGAGGAAAAGCAAGATTATTTGGTGGATAAGTGTTTTGTTTTGTTTCTTAAATATGTTTTTACTGGTTTTAGAGAGAGAAGAAGGATTAGGAGAGAGAGAAACATTGATGTGAGAGCAACAGTTCCATAGGCTGCCTCCTGCACACCGCCTACTGGGGATCCAGCCTGTTCTGGCTGGGAATGGAACCAGCAACCTTTCAGTGCCCTGGATGGTGCCCACAAACTGAGACACCCAGCCAGAACAGAGGATAGGTACTTAATCATACAGGGTTCAGTACAAATAACTGTCATGTGGGCAGAGGAAAACTTGGTAGTTGAAAACAGAGGAAGGGGAAAGGTAGCCTCAAAGCTGGTGGGTGGAGAATGAGTAATAGAGTAGATACATAATCGACCATTTATAAGCAAAGGTGTTCTCAAGGTTGTTGTTTATACCCTGAAAGAACTCATTTCTGTAAATACTTCATAGGATTGCAGGCATCACAAATACACATATAAAAATAATGTTAACAGGAAATTTAAAATCTCAGATATTATTGGGAATCATTCATTTATTTTCTGTGATTGAACTTAAATTACTTTTTGAAACTAGAAGTTGCCTAACTACTTCAACTTTTCTGAAGATACTTTTAAAGGAAGACTTAAGAATGAATGAAGATTTGAAATAAACAATAGAGTATACATTTTAAGGCAATATAAACTTCTAATATTCTCACTGAAATTAGTTAACATAAATTCTATTGAAATATATATAAAGCTAATGGCTTTGTAAACCAGAGAGTTTCGTCTGGTAAAGGTAATACATTTGCATGTGTGTATAAATTTATGTTTGTATATAGAGAAATTGATAAATATATAGAAAGATTAAAAAAAAAAACTTTATATACATCCCCCTGGCTGGTGTGGCTCAGATGGCTGGAGCATAGTCCAGGAGATAGCAGGTTTGATTCCTGGTCAGGGCACAGACCCAGGTTGTGGGTTCGATCCCAGGCAGGGCACATGCAGGAGGCAACCAATCAATGTTTCTCTCTCTCATAGATGTTTTTCTCTCCCCCCCCCTCTCTCTCAAATCAATTTTTAAAAAAGTTAAAAAACTTTATATACATCATAAGTTTGAGCCCAATTCATGAAAGTCAGAAAGAACAGCTAGATTACTATATCCTAAAATGAATGAAGCCCAGTATTACTTTTTGATATATTTTAAATGATAAAACCAGACCAGAACTGCATATTAAAATTTCTAGGAAATTGAGTAATTAATAGTTTGTTTTAAGCAATTATTTTAAACAGTTTTGAGATAAAATTCATGTCATACAATGTCACTCATTTAAAGTATACAGTTCAATGGCTTTTATTATATGCACAGAATTGTGTATCCATCACTATAGTCCATTTTAGAATGTTTTCATTTCTTCAAAAAGAAACCCCACGTCGCTAATCTGTCTTTCTCCAATGCCCAGTTACCAGACCTAGGCAACAACTAATGTACTTTATATATATAAAGTAGATATATACAATATGTGGTCCTTTGTGTCTGACTTCTTTCACCTAGCATAATGTTTTTAAGGTTCATTCATGTTGTAGCATCTATCAGAACTTCATTTTGTCTTACTGCCCAATAATATTTCATGTGTGAAGATACCACATTTTGCTGACACATTCATTAGTTAATGGACATTTGGGTTGCTTATACTTTGATGTAGCTAATATGAATAATGCTGCTATGGACATTCATGTACAAGTTTTTATGTGGACATGCTTTAATATCTTGTGGTATACACCTAAGAATAAACTGGTGAGTCATATAGTAACTCTATGTTCAAACTGCCAGGCTGTTTTCCAAAGTGGCTACAGCATTTTAATTTTACATTTCAATCAGTAGTGTATGAGGGTTCCAATTTCTCCCCATCCTCACCAACACTTATGATCTGTCTTTTTTATTATACCCGTTCTAGTGTGTGTGAAGTAGCATCTCAGTGTGGTTTTGATTTTCATCATTCTGGTAGATAATTATGCTGAGTATCCTTTCAGGTGCTTATTGGCTATTTGTATATCTTTTTTTGAGAAATGTCTATTCAGATCTTTGCTCATTTTTAAACTAGGTTGTCTTTTTATTATTGGGTTGAAATAGCTCTTTATATGATTCTAGATACAATTTTTATCAGATACATGATTTATAAAAATATTCTCAATTCTATGAGTTGCCATTTCATTGTCTTGATGGTCTCTTTTGAAGAACAAAAGCTTTTAACTTTATGTTTAGTTTATGTATTTTTTATTTTATTATTTGTATTATTAGTGAGTAATGGCAGTTTTTATATGGCAACAATTAGCTTTATTACTTTAGTGTTTGAAGTGAACTATATGTTGGAATTCCATAATAATATTCCTAAATTAGCTATTTTTTAACTGTAATTTAAAGTAAAAGTGAGTAGTTTGATTACAAGTTTCAAATATATATTTTTTTATTTGGATGATCAAAATAGTCAAACATATTACACCTAATTCTTTTCAAATGAACAAATACTTAATAGATACCTATAGTAAACTCTGAAATAGGGTCATTCTGAGTTCTTTCAAGATGGGGCACTATTAAGAACAAAAATCTCTTGTGTGTTACAGTACAAAGGGTTTTGGATATTACTAAATATATAAACCACAAGAGGCCCGGTGCAGAAAATTCATGCACTTGGGGGGGGCCCTCAGCCCAGATTGCGAGAGGGCATAGGCCAGGCCGAGGGACCCCACTGGTGCACAATTGGGGCTAGGGAGGGATGTCGGAGGTTGGCCAGCCAGGGAGGGACCGTGGGAGGGCTCCAGGGTGTATCTGGCCCGTCTCACTCAGTCTCGATTGGCTGGACCCCAGAAGCAAGCTAACCTACCGGTTGGAGCATCTGCTCTTTGGTGGTCAGTGCATGTCATAACAACTGACTGACCGGCTGACTGTCTGCCCCCTAGTGGTCAGTGCACATCATAGCAAGCAATTGAGTGGCCTTAGCATATCATTAGCATATTACGCTTTGATTGGTTGAATGGCTGATGGGACATTTAGCATATTAGGCTTTTATTATATAGCACAACGTAAGATAGGTGTTATAAAGTGGGGAAAGTAAAACCCAGAGCAGTTAAGTAACTTGCCCAAGATCCCACAGCAAGGAGGTGGAATAATTTAACCTCTTGCCTATTTAACTTCAATGACTGTGATGGTCCTTAGCCCATTAACCATTCAGGAAACCCTGGTGACACAGGTTGCATCTAGTACTATAAATCTTAATGGGCTTGAACCACAAAACAGAGGAGCAGTAAAGTCATAACTGAGTAAAATTCCCTTCTTTCAGGTGTTGTGAAGAGAGATGCTGCCTGTGTATTGATGTAACTTTAAAAAGAAATATGATGACCCTAATTAAGAAGAAAAATTAAGTGTCTTCTCTTCAAAAACACACTTTGCAAGAACACAGAGTACCTGGACATTGGCAAAGTCGACACGGTTGAGGTCATTGAGCATCTGGTTAATCTGAGACGTGTTCTGAAGCACTGCACGAGCTGCCTGGGCCAGGTGATTGAGCGACGTGTATCTTCGCAGAGTCTGGGCAAAGGCACTTACAGCGGCAACCTGTACAGAACCAATTAAAATGGGATTCTTTTTTTCCTTCCAGTAACAGAAACCACTGCACATGCTCAAATCTTTATTCCCTTGCCAAATTTTAAATGCTTTCCTCTGATACTTATTTCACATTCATTTGGTGAGAGAGCTTACTTGTAAATTACAGCATTGAAATCTCTAAACCAAGTATTATTTTCTTTTGAGTGGGTTGAGGTCAAGACTAAAACAAATTCCCACATTCTTTGACATCTGAGTGCAGAATTAATTAAACCAGACTTACAAATAACTACTCATCCATGGCAAGAAATGACTTTCTCTGGGGAAGCAGGAAAAATATTGATTTTCTTTTTTTTCTCCCTACTCTCTGTAGGACAGTCAACTATAAACTTGGCAAATAATTTTTTTTAACTTGGAAAAGCAAACTAGAGAGTCCCTCTTTTTAAAATGGATAAAAATATATACTTTCCAGAGGAATGTCATTCATATTCACTCTTACTACCCTTTATTTTATAGAAATGGGTAATTTTGAGGTAAAACAAAAGAATTCATAGCCTTTATTAGCAACTTTGTAGCTAACAAACTTATCAGATACAGGCAACAAGAACTCTTTTCCAGAATATAAATTTCTGTAAAAGGGCTAGTCAGGAAATCTCCATTTGCCCTTCAAAATCTATTTCCCATCCTTATTGATGCTGCTCTGTGCTCAGGAAGATTGTCCTGAATGTACTTTAGTAACCACCTCCCTTACACCATGGCTTCCATTTGGCTTCCAATGATGGGCACTGGCAAAAGACTGAAAGATGGGAATAGAGTCAATAAATATTTATTCCCCCGCAATTTCTGTTCTCTCCCTGTTTTGGCAGAGACTGTTTTCCGTTTCTATGACCACAGTTCTGTAGCAAGAAGAGTATCTTAATGCCATGACTTTCACCTCTTTCCCTTCTAGATGTAGGCATGTTCAGGACTTCTCACTATTTTTAAAAATATATATTTTATTGATTTTTTACAGAGAGGAAGGGAGAGCGATAGAGAGTTAGAAACATCGATGAGAGAGAAACATCGATCACCTGCCTCTTGCACACTCCCCACTGGGGATGTGCCCGCAACCAAGGTACATGCCCTTGACCGGAATCTAACCCGGGACCCTTGAGTCTGCAGGCCGATGCTCTATCCACTGAGCCAAACCGGTTAGGGCAGGACTTCTCACTATTGCTACTCCTGAGGTACTTTACCATTCCTTTTCTTAACTCTGTTCACACCTTTGGAAGTAAACCCTTCTTAAACCCTCTTCAATTATTTTCCCCTTCAGATAGACCAGTGGTCGGCAAACTCATTAGTCAACAGAGCCAAATATCAACAGTACGATTGAAATTTCTTTTGAGAGCCAAATTTTTTTAAACTTAAACTATATAGGTAGGTACATTGTTATTAACTTAATTAGGGTACTCCTAAGCTGGCCTTTGCTAAAAGCGTCCTCAATCTGATTGAGGTACGTTCGCTGAGGTCGACCCCTTCCAACTCTCCCATCCACACTCGTCTTGTATACTTGTTTCGTCTATCTCCTTTCCGAAAACCGACTTCTGTGCATGGGCCACCGAGTTTCAATCGCACTGTACATGCGCGCCCGCACGTGGTATTTTGTGGAAGAGCCACACTCAAGGGGCCAAAGAGCCGCATGTGGCTCGCGAGCCGTGGTTTGCCGACCACTGAGATAGACCATTTGTCTCCTGCTGCAAACCTGAATGAACCAGGTTACAATGAAAGAGATTAAAGATAATGTAAAAAAAAGTCTAGATAAATATCTAAATCTCATACTCTTATAGAAACTTCTAACATGCACAGTAGATCTAATGAGCATTTACACATATTTATAGGAAAGTATGGCATGGCATTAAATCACTATGGGTATAGAAGAAACAACTGGGTGAATGATAGAAGGTGTTCACAGGTCAAAGGATGCTCTATTTTGATAATGAGATTTATAGGACTATGTGGATCTTTGGGGAAGTTCACATGTCCTCAAAAAAAAAAAAAAGAGATCTTACAATTTCCCCCCCATTTCTGTAGTTTATATTAGTCAAGTACATACTATATGTCAGGCACTGTGTTAAGTGCCTCTAGTATATTACCTTGTTCAATTCTCATAACCATCCTACTAAACACATATTATGAGTTAAACAGGTTAAGTAGTTTGTTCAAGGTTACAAAGAAACTATATTCCAGTGATTGGATATGTATGAGCCCAGGTGTTTTGATAACAATGGCCAGTTATAATCTCACTATTCTGTTCCCTTTGTCAGGGTAGACTGTCTTCATTAATTGAGTATTCAGCTAAAAAAATGCTACACATTAGTGAGAGAGAAATAGCAGAAGGTACCCTCCACTGAGGTAAATCAAATCAAATCTGGAGATCAATGAAATGACCAATACTGCAGCTAGATTTCTACCACATCCTTTGATGACACTGGGTAGGGAGTTGCTTTCAGCTGTTTGACATACTGTTATGAACAGGATTGACTTTGCAAGTTGGAAAACATTCCTCTGGCCAGCATAATCAAGTAGCACCCTCTTTGTTTTCCCACCTCGATGTGGTACTCTAGAACAGCATTGCCATGGAGCACTTTCTACAATGACGAAAATGCTACATACATGATGCCAAATACGGTACCCACTATCCACATGATGCTATGGAGCACTTGAAATGTAGTTAGTGTGACTGAGAAACTAAATTTAAATTTAAAATTCAATAACCAAATGTGGCTACCCCTACTGTATTGACAGCATATTCTAAGGTAAAAATCTAAGGTGAAATATCAATGAAATGTTTTTTTCTATATGTTTAGAATTAGAATGTATTATTGTGAAACTTTAGTAAAATAGGAAGAACTGGGAGCTACTTGTATTCCTAAATGAATCTGTCAGCTGCAAGAGCTGCAATCTATCAAGTATAGCCCCAAATTCAAAGATAATGTATGTTCTTGGGGTATGATAGTGGATATAGTCATTGACAAAAATCCAGAAGTGTAATTTTTGGTATCAAAGTTTAGACAAAATTAGTTCAATCCTGTCATGGGGGCATGTTCACAGATGAACCTAAAGTGACACAGTTAGTAAGGGACAAAGTGGAGACTAGAATTCATATTTCTAGATAAATAATGAGATAATTGTTCACTTTAAGAAGTGATTACTTGATTTACAAAAGCACTCTCCAGCATTTAAAAAATACACCAAAAACATCCTAAAAAATGTAAAAGAATATCAATTTACATGAACTTTTCACAACACAATGAGCATAGATGGGGACTTAAAGAGTCTAAAAATCCTTTAAATGGGAACCATTTGAACATTCTAGGCTATTCTTAATTTAATATTTGAAATTAAGCAATCTCAAATATACACTTTAAAAAGGGCTTATAAATACACATTTAAAATGCTTCTCTAGTCTTTTGAAAGGATTATTATCAAACATATCTTGTGCAAGTTCTTTATCACATTGTTATAAAATACAAATATAAAATCAATTTTAAAATTGTATATGTTATATTATCAACATTTTACATAGTGCTATTTCATAGGGCACATATAAAACTCATAGTCCAGAATAATTTCCTAAACACAAAAGAATATGCAAAGATATAAAAGTATACCTTGGTTTGTATCATTCTCTGTGGAATATTGTTCATGGCATTGGAAAGCCAACCTTCAAGGCTTTTTGCAAAATTTCGAATGGCTTGGGTCAAGGCACCTAAATGTTAAAGAATAAAGGCAAAATGAAAAAGATACAAAAGAACATTAATCTGTAAGCTAGATTAAGGGAAAACATGCATACACAACACATGAAATAGCACAGAACTTATATTGTCTTCACTGATGAGCCTTTATTTAACATTATTCCTAACCTTGAAAGAGTTTGAGAATTATATTTTGGGGGCTTTGTTTTTCCTTGCAAAGCGATTTTGTTCACAGATACTAATATGCTACTTAGTTGGGAAATGAAAACATTCAAACATTTTTACTTATAACAACATATACCAGTTGTGAATTTTCTATCTTAGACAAACACTTTTTATTTACAGCTCTGTGCTCAAAGCTATTTTCTTTACAAGTTCTTCATCTTGATTTTTCAAGTTCTTAACCTATTTTCCTTTTTTTTTTTAGTTAAAAAGAGGATCATGCAAAGCTTCCTCTCTTTTTCTAAGCCTCTATTTACATTAGAACATGCCAGCTAGAGTAGTTTTCTCTCACTCTTGCTGAAAAATAAGGTAAAAATTCACATGGCCTAACTTGAAATTTTGGATAACTATTCTCCATTTCACTTGGCAGGTAGAGATAAAAGATCAGTGTGATAAAATTACTGTCACAAAGACCAATATTCTTAAGATATTCCTAAATTAGTCCAGTCCATACTTTTCACACATCTGTTAAAACCTGAAATAGGGGTAGGTTCCATGAGAGTGGCTTTTCATGGTGGCCATAAAGCGATTGGAAGCATCTTCAATTATCAGGGGTGACTGACTATTTTACAAGAAGGGATCTGTTTACTGAGATTGCTGCATAAGAGAAGACAGAATTCTTCTCTTGTTCAACAAGTAATTCAGTCAATAGCATTTCCCTTCATCTGTGCCAAAGTGGAGGGAGCAGCTTTAGACACTTACTAAATATTTGAGGCATTCACAGTTAAGTCTTTGTGGGTTCCCTATCGTATGGGTAGGTATTACAACCGGTAGTCTACTGTAAGAAACAGAGAAGTTACATGTTTGTCCAAGGCTCCCCAAAATATTAATATTAATGATGAGATTAAGTTTCTTGGTTTTTCTCTTTGTGCTCAAATGAATCTGACATGCTTCTCTATTACTTTTGTTAAAGCGCAGTTAGACAATTACTTAAGTTACTTGCAAATGATATAAATATTACTAATCCAATAATAAAAACAACTATTTTTAGACAATGACTTATTTAACTGGTCAAATGACAAAAGAGAGACTGAAATGGCTAATTTTTTATTAGCAAAAACACTTGAGAAGTGCAGACCATGAGAATCATCTATTGGAAACACTGAGTTGGAAATTTGAGAACTAATCTTTTGAAATTTCCAAAGCTTCCCACTTTAGCCAAAAAAAAAAAAAAGACAGAAAAGTATTTTCCTGCTGCATTATGTACTAGAATCATGAAGGACAGGCATGAATGGACATGAAAAAGAGTGAAAATTAACGACGCTTTTTGAAACTCAGTAAAAGTTCTTGCAAGATTCAATTTGGCTATCTGTATTTGGCATTTTTCTAAAATTAGTATGTAACAACTATTTAATCTAAAAAAACCAAGACCCAGGAAAAGTTACTTTAAAACATTAATGAGTTTTACCTAGACAAATCTGATGCGAGGGAGATTATAAAAGATATATTTGTATATCAGATGATTTTTAGTTTTTACTTTTTTTATACTAAATGACATTTTGGGCCATCTTTAAATAGACCTAAAAATTGTACATTTAAGTATTACCAGTTGAGTTCTTATACAATTCTTTGCACTTAACTTTTTCTTCATTTTCAGATAAATGTATTTTAGAATATAGTAGCTTCAAGCTGACTTTAAATTAGTATGAGATGCAGACTATTTTTTGGCTAAAAAAAGGAATCCCATCTGGACAGTAAATGGTAGAGTGAAGTACTAGTAGCAACAAAATAACAATTTTTTAAAATAAAGTTACGTTTTCTCTCTCTATGGTTTCTGTCAGATCAAATTGTGCACATTAACTTTGACAACTGTTCTCATGAATGGATGTTTGAAATTTAAAATCTATTGCAAAGCAACTTGTTTCAACCCACTCATGATTAATATTAAGATGCATACAATCAGAAGATAGCCATCTAAACTCTATTTTAAGCTTTTTTTCAAGTCTTGTTATAGAAAGGGAATTAAATTTCCAAATTTACTTGGCGCATTAATGTATCTTGTAATTTCAGAGAAACTATGAAACTATACTTATGTAAAATTCCTGAAGTTGAGTTGTCTGCTGAATGTAGAGACAAAGTACTTGACAGAATAAAGTGGTTTTTAAATCACAATTTAAAAACAAAGGTCAAATGTATTCTGTATTTAAATGGTGGGGCTTACAGTTAACTAAAACTGATGCATGACTTAAGTTAGGAAACTGGAATTTATAAGTTAAAGTCTTGTGAGGCTAACATGGAAATTTAAGATTTTAGAGTTATTTCATGAATATTGATGTTGTTGATTTGCCTCAAAAAAGAAAGTGCTCACTGACATCTCTTCTTATATCTCATGAGAGAAATTATATGTGGGTGGGAAGATGTCTAATGGACTACCTATGCTACTTCTCTTAAACATCTTGAGAGATTATAACTCAGAGCACAGGGAGCGAGATGAAAACAAGGAAAATCAGATTCTGAAACATAAATCAGTAGAGAATTTACACACTGAAATTTTCCATGACATTATTTTTAATCAATGCTTAGTCAGGAACATAGTGCAGATAGAGTAGAAAACATTAGCAGTTGATAAAAATGTGAGACAATGGCAGTTGGATTTTTAAAAAATAAATTTCTATACAAATGTATGTATGTTCATTGATACTGTATGTAAATGTGTGTCTACGCATGTATTTTCAGGTGGTGAGGAACATATGAAGTAACTCATATCCTCCACTGTTATCTATCATATTTAGAAAAAAAGCAAGTATAAGTATACAAATGTTCATTCTTCACCTTTTGTTCTATTCAATCCCTAAATATTGTCTGGAAAAACTTAATACAAATCACCTGTGAATGGTGTACTTCAAGTACACGGTTGCCGATTTCACAAGCTGAAAGACTGCTTTTACCTTACTAATGTCACTTTAGAGTGGAACTTCTGTCCCTAGTCTTTAAAAGTTAAGGTCACTAGTATGTGCTCATGAAGATGTAAGTGTAAAATCATTCCAACTGCCGCTAACACAAGTATCCATAGTGGCATTTATATTGACACTTGCAGAAAATAGCTTTGTTTGCTGCAAGGTAGTGTAAAAAGCAAGCATCACTTAATCCAGCTTATCTATGTAATTCCTGTTTGCTTCATGGTGGGACTAAAATGCTTGCGTAGTAACATAGATTTTTCTCTCAAAATGCCAGTTAATCACTGCTGTTAAATGGAAACTGCATTTGTAGTTCAGAACATGATGTAGGTGACAAAGTAAATGCTTTTATAAAAGAATTCAACTTCAGTAGAAACCAAGATAAATTCATTTCAAATCAAAAGCAACCATGAAAGAAGCTGGCCTAGCAATTACAGGTTTCAAAAATTTTGGCTTTAGGGAGGAAACTGTGTCCTTGGATAGAATAATTTGTACGTGCTTGACTGGCCTGGGCGTGTTCTTGCAATTAGTCATTGGGCTGTCACATCCATAGGTTAGCTTTTCTTTCAAAAAGAAAACTACTAAAGATTGAAAACCAGATCATTGTTCCTCTTTTGCTACAGTTCTGCTCTAGGCTGCTTTCAAGCAATATTCTGTGTTGCATGTTTTCTATGTGGCAAATCTAAATGCAATTAGAATCCCTCTAGATTGCAATGTCACTTCCCAAAACTTCCTGGGTGGCATGTATGAGAACAAAAGCATCCGTACTTGTCTGCATTTAACTTACTAGGAATAGGTCTAAGGACGTCGGGGATGAGAATCTCCACCAAAGCCTGGTACATCCCATGGTCACAGTTACACATCCATTTCAGGATAGACTCATGTTTGCACAGAGTTATCAGCTTTGCTTTCGGAAGTCGACTTTCTATTTCACTCAGATTGCTGGGGTGAATAAATGTAGCAAATGAATAGATGGCAAATGAGGATAAAAAAGAAAATGGACTTTAAAAATAGTTTTAGTTTATCAAATATTACTGAGGTTAGAACTATACCACCATTGCATTGGTGCCATACAGCTGGATATATATAACATTCCCCCAGAGCTGCCTATGCACGTTAATACTTTCTGACGGTATGAAAGGCATATATGATACTAAATCCATGAGGATGAAATAGCTCTACCACAGTCCCCCAATGCAATAAAATGGGAGCTATTGTACACACGCTGAAACCTCCAGAGAGCAGTTTGTGGCTTATTTCAATCTATTCATTTAATGTTATCAGGTAGGGTTCACAACTGGTATACATATCTCTAATTTATTAACTGTGACATCTACTTAGCCATGAAAATGAACTGGAAAGTTTATTGATTCTGACCTTGATTCAGTAATGGTAGTGCCGTCAGTTGGAGTAGAGGGAGAATAGCGCCAGAATGTTTGCCACAATTTTTCTATCAGGCTAAACTGAAGATTCACAACAACGTCCAATATTGCCTAAGAAACAAAATGGTTATTGGTATACCTCACAATATTTCTTATGTGGAGGTGAGAGGAGAACATAATGTAAAGGGACTTAAATGGTAAAAATACCTTTGGGTTCATAACTTAACATGGTAAAACTGGACTAAATTGGGCCAATGGAAGTAGGGAAACAAAAGAGATTAGCTAGGGGGGAAAAAGGGGGAAAAAAAACTCTTAAGAGATTAGGCAGGATGACTGGTATCCCTCCCGTAATGGCCTCATATCTCACTCTTACTTTCACCTCTTTCCTCCCCCATGCTTGCGTCCCTCTTCTCCATTTTCTTCTCTTACTTTTCTTTCATTTTTTTCTACCCACGGCTTCCCTCTGCCTCCAGGGTTGCTGCCATTCTTCATATTCTCAGAGGGAAGGGCATAAAACATAGATTCAATTCACGTCAGTCCTCACTGAGCTGACTGTGTCCCCTGGCCATCAAAGAGGCCAGAAGTGAAGGGTGTGGGGGTGCTGGCGTGTGGCAGACAGAGTTAGGGCTAAAGCAGCTCTGTCGAAGGCTACTGACCATGGGTCCCAAAGTGTTCCCAGCTACGCAGAGGCTGGGTCACAAACTACAGTCAAGTCAGGAAGGCCTTCAGATGATCGCCTGCAGGGCAGAAGGAGAGTACAGCCAGCACCTCTCTTTGGTCACACAATGCCTCCCATTCAATCCTTTTCTGCGCATGCCCTTGGAGAGCAGCTTTAAGAACATCCCTTTCTATATATGGCGTCGGGGGCATTACCTTCTTAATTTTACCTCCTAGAGCCATTATCCAGCTCTAGGAGATTAATTTTATTTTGAGGATGGTAAAATTTGCCACTTCCATTAACTTCTGATGATCATATTTAGTTTTGCCCTGCCCTTGCAATTAGTTTATAAATTCACCTTCAGATAAAAGCAGTCAAAAATAAAAGAATAACTTGTGCAAAGAACACATGATTCTGTGATTATTTTGAGCATAAAAGACAGAAGTTGTCAATATAGTGTGTTTAATGTCCTCAGCATTGAGAATGAGGACAGCTGCCCAGTCAAGATCTACAAAATGCGCATAAGCTAAGTGACAACAGAGGAAAACTGGGAGTCAATCTAAGGATTTTAGGCAAAAAGAAAAAATATAACGTTATAATTCTAAAGGCTATGCTACCTGTGTAGACTGACCTTATGTATGATACAGAGAATAAATGATGATCTACACAAAAAACTCTGAAAACAATTCAAATATTAAGCAAAATCTGCTTGGGGCATATTCTGGGAACTAGTAGGAAAAGCTCCAAGTAGTTAGTAATGAAAATGGAGGGAAGGGGGCAAATTAGAAAATGGTGTAAAATTCAAAAGGTTAACGTACTCTTCTTCACCCTTTTATATCAGCAATAATAAAAATGCAAGTGCAAGCCCTGCAAATAAAGGGCGTATAGATGTCCCTCCTCCCAGGCAAAAACTAAAACCTTCTCAAGAGGCAGGTAAAATTATAGCTGCTTTCTCAACTGTAGCTTAGGCACATTGCAAGAGAGGTCTATTAATGAAGCAGCTATTAATATCTCACATAATACCTTACATATTTATATCCATGAGATTGCTGTAAGAACACTATGTGTATATTAAAAGAAAAAAAATAGTGTAGCACCCTGTGTAGAAAATTATACTTGTTCCTTACCTAAAACTTGTGATACTTACACAATATCTTTGATAAACAAATCATGAGAATTCTAAATGATAGGCAAAATAGGTATGTTAAGCTTTCTTTAAAACACAAACTGTAGTAAACATGATATAAAATAAAGCAAGTAATTCAGTGCATCTTAAATTTAGTGACTCTTAAGTCAATCTCAAATGCCTTCAAAAAGGACATTCTTCGCAGTAGCCTCTTGAGGCGGTTTTACAAATGAATAAAACACGTATCCTTTGTCCAATCACCCATTTTCAAATATGTTCATATTAAAATACATATCAAGTATATTTTAAAATAGTCCATATTATATTGGCTTGGAGCAAATGACTCATGTATCTGTACTTCAAAAGTTTGGAATTTTCACAGAAAAAAATAGAATTCTTCTTTTTCATATTTGCTCCTATGCTCCATGGGTGATGGCAAGAATTCTGGTAACTCTGAAATAAATTGGGCTCATTCTATAGACTGCACACATATTAATCATCATACATGTCTATCTCTCTTCATATAGAGTAATCCTACAAATAGAAATGTTGATGAAAATTTTGTAACCCAAAGAATATTTTCATTTTATTGGGGGAGGTTTTCACTTAGAATAATCTTACTATATATTCTTTAGTAATGTAAATAATATTGCTCCAACTTATACTTTGAATAAGTATGAGAAACTTAAAGAAATACAAATTATATTTGTGTAGACTGGTTTGCTTAAAGCAAGGTTCAGAGAGTACACAGAAATAAGAAAATGGTTAGAGAATCTTCATATATATGATATACATGTAAAAAGAAATTTTCCCTAGATATACAAGTATCATCCAAAAATTCCCTAATACTAGGAAAAGCAGTAGTCAAAGAGAAACATATATTGTCTTTCATCATTGCAAGAAATGTTGGGAACAGATTGGCAGGATATGCTGAAAACAATGTGGTACATGGTTTTTTAATAAAGAGAGAGCTTGCCCTTGGTTGTTAATAATCTAGCACCCTTGACAAGCACTCAGATTTATTCAAGCAGTTCTTATTTCTGGAGAATGAAAAATCTGTGAATGCTATGAACTGCGACTCCTCACTATACTGCATTGTCAGCAGTCAGGAGGACAGCCTGTGAAATCTAAAGGATTATCTTTTACTTATAAGTAGATCATAGATAGCCCTGGAAGAAAGCTACCTAAATACTAAACAGACTCCTCTTTCAAAAGGAAAGGCACTTATGAGAACTCTCCTTGTAATCCATCATTCCCTCAGTACTAAGTGAGCCGCAGGTACATGTCATGCCTCGGAGAGAGTTCCCCTCCTGGAGACCATGTAGCCACTTCTGAGGTGGGATATTCAGAAAGGGATAGGAGTAGGGATGCAAAATACCAAGAGGAACTTTACCACAAAAACAAAACTGGAGCCTCCATGATCCCTGGAAGTGCTTTATTTACAGAAAATATTTTTGATAGAAAATGGTGTAAAATTCAAAAGGTAAAAAAGGTGCATTGAAAAATTAGGGCTCTTTCTCCTGCCACCTAGTCACCCAATTTCCTTTACAAATCAACCACCATTAACATTTTCAAGTTTATTCTTCTGGAGAGATGTATATACATGCTGTTTTTTATTCAAATGATAGTATGCTATACACACTGCTTTGCATCTTGCTTTTTTCCTTTGAAAATAAATTATACGTTTATTCTATATTAGTGCATTTAGACTTGCCTATTCTTTTTAATGGCTGCATAATATTTCACTTTATAGATTATACCATATTTTATTTATTTAGTTCCCTACTAGATATTGAAGTTATAACCAACCTTTTGCATTGAAAACAATAATGCAGTAAATTAGTTCCCTTGTGCACTTATCTCTTCATCCATATGTAAACATGTTTTCTAGGATAAAAACCTCGAAGTAGAATGCATCAAAGGATTCATTAGAATAGGCTAAGAAAATGGACAGTAAAATTCATTATCCCTTTCCTATAGTCCTCACCTTTCTACTCTGAGATAAGAATATAAATTAACTTATAGGTGCTCAAAGACATACGAACTAACTTACATGTCTCTTAGGAGTAAGTCTGGTTATTGTGCTTTGGTAAGTTGGCTAGCACAACTCAGCAGGGGGTTGTACTATGTCTGAAAAGATTTACCTCACAGTGCTCTCGATAAAGACTCTGCAGTGACTTGATATCCTCAAAGGTAGTACCATCTGGCAGAGAAGAGATTTCAACTTCTCCAAACTCTGGGAGTGCTCGAGATGCATCTGTTACCAGGACAACACAACAGAATAAAGCTTTGTGGATGGTGCCAATTACAGATTAATGAAGGAAAGTTTAAGAAAACTAAAAAGGAAAAATAAATAAATAAAAAGATCAGAGGCCCAAAGAGCAAGGATTTTTTATATTACTACTTGCAAGCAAAACTTGGCAACATCGTTAACTCAGAAGAATAGAGGGAACATAAAAATTTTGGAGAAACTAAATTTTCACTATTACTATATCACATCATAGTGTCTTTTAATATAAGGCATATATATATATATATATAAATATATATATATATATATAAATATATATATATATATATATATATATATATATATATATATATATATATATATCAAGTTGCCAGAATCAATTTTGGTTATTTTTACTATTATGTTACTTAAGCATGTAAAAAATCTAGCTTTAAACTCATTATGCTCAAACTTCCTATATAATTATAAACCACAAACCTACAAAATAAAGACAAAGAAAACTACAAGAATAACATTAAACTCAACAACATGAACTTGATGTGATGGATGATGCTGTTGTCCTGTATGGAACATGATTGAGGTACTGACTGCTGTGGCACAGGAACTTTTGAGTTTGACACGCTTATACCAACAGGTACTTCCTGGTGGCTGGACCTCCCATTACTTTTCTATATTCAAATGGGCTGTGAAATGTTCCTCCACACTGAGCACTGGGACAGCATTTAGCCTTCCCTGGGGATGAAGGCGTAATTTACATAGTAAGTCTCTGTTCTTTTCTCATAGCTCTTATTAATGCAATACACTTTGGAGTCTGCCTTATCATAAATTCAAATACAAACGTGGAAACTAAAATTACAGAACAGTATTCCTTCTTGTCTTCTAGGTGATCCAGAATATGCTTTTATTTTTTTTTAAAGATAATAGTTGAAATAAAAAGATGAAATAAAAAAAAATTCTTCTTGAGAGCTCAAAGGCCCATAAGAATATACCTAAGAATTTTAGTTTGGGAAATGATGCCATGATATTTTCAACTTCTCCAACTTGTCTTTCTCAGAAAGTGCACATAGACACATAAACACATACAGACACATACACACACACACTCTCTGACAGCTTCTACTCATCTTGTTTATCTGCTGTACAGAAATTATGCATGTTCATCACTAGAAGAGTTTTCAATTAAATTAAAGTGCCATTTTTGCACCTTTGGCTATTACAAGAAGATGCAAAATGATCAAGTTCCACTTCCTAACTCTTTAAATAAAGAGAAACATGTATATCATCTATGATTTAAAAAAAATGAAGTGTTGTGATCTAGTTAAAAGAATAAATTACTTTTTAAAAGCTTATAACTTTTATTCTAATCTGAGGCTGTATGCACATTTAACTTTATACATAGAAAATAATTCTTTTTGGAACTTAAGTTGCTACTGAAATATAAAAAACACACAACACAATTTTTATTAAAAAAAAGCCCAATTAATACAAATTCTGAAAAACAATTTCACAGCAAATAGCCTTTAATTTATATACATTTAGAAGTCCTACATAGCTCAAGAGTTTTAAAAATAAGCTTTAGTGAACATGAGAAAATAGAAATGAACTGGAAATGTCATACAATGTGCGTAGTTTCAGCACACAAAAAAGTCTTTCTATTTGGTTAACGTCTATAATAGAAATCTCACTTGAAGAAAACACTACTATTGTTCTCTTGTCTTCAAAATCCTAAAAGCAACTAATATGCATTACACCTTAACATACCTAAAAACTGTTGATGATGTTGACTTTGGGCAATTACAGTTTGCTCAACAGATGTGCCTGTCTGTTGACCACTTCCTGTGAAACCATCTGCAACCCCATCCACTTTCTGCATAGGCTTGTACCTAAAAATATTAGATGGGAAAAAACAAATAAACCAAATTATTCCTTGCTTTTTTGTACTGCACAAAACTCCCAAGGCATTCAATTTTATCCTGTCTTCTTTAATGTTTCATGATAGGTTGGATAGGATTCTTTTCCCTTGACAGTCTCATAAAGCTAAAGTGAAGAAAGTTTCTCAATTGTGAAAAGAAAAAGGGGGAGGGGCTAGGAAGAAGACCCATTTTTGAAAATTCAGAAATCTACCTAAGAAAGAGTTTAGAGGCATTTCTTTGGACACCAACGGCAAAGATGTTCCTGGTTATAGTTTTAATGATTTGAATATAACTTTTAATGGCCAATGGGTCAAGGTAGAAATTCTTTAATTATGTTGAGATTTTAATCTAAACAAAGATCTAGGCGGTAGGGCCTGAGCAATGTTGATGAATGGCTTTCAATTTATTAATATCTCTAAAATATGAATCAGCCTATCAACTCTACCATATCTTCGAAAGCCTCCCATGCATCTCAACACATTTGTCTCCCTTAACTCTTCTCCATATTTGCAAACAGAAAAACCCTAAGTATCAGCTTGCAGCAAAATACATGCAAGAATCCATGTATAAGCCTAATTTACCAAATTAAGAAAAAGAAACCCTAAAGTCACCTACAGTTCTGTATTTATCTTTAGGTTCTAGTAATAGAAACTCATGAACTTTGCATACTGCTAAGAAATAAAAAAAAATGTTTCAGTAGCATGGTCAAGAAGGAAAGCCTGCTTGGAAGACATAAAAAATATATTAAAAACTGGGCAACCCTGCTAGGATAAACAAATACAAAATAAGAAATAAGCATCAGCCCTAGCTGGTTTGGCTCAGTGGATAGAGCATCAGCCTGCTGAATGAAGGGTCCTGGGTTCGATTCCAGTCAAGGGCACATGCCTGGGTTGCAGGCTCGATCCCTAGTAGGGGGCGTGCAGGAGGCAACCAATCAATGATTCTCTCTCATCATTGATGTTTCTATCTCTCTCTCCCTCTCCCTTCCTCTCTGAAATAAATAAAAATGTATTTTTAAAAAAGAAAGAAGCATCAACCCTAATTTTTCTTTTTCCAAATTTTTTTAAGATTTAACTTATTTTATTTAATAAATTTAGAAAAACTAAGAAAAAATTGAGATTTATGTCCTAGAGATACCATCATTCACTTAGGATGTCTGTCCTTCCATTCTTTTTTCCCCCTCATTTCCAACTATACTTATAAACAAAACCACCTCCAGACATTTGACTCTTACATTAATACCATAATGCAAGTGGATCATTAATATGAATATTGTGACTAACAATGTCCATAATACATGAACAGGATATACTCAAAGATGGCAGCAGATATAGAATGAATGGACCTGGTGAAACATCATACAAACTAATGCTTTAGTTGCCTTAAAGAATGATTCAATCTTGAATGTTATTAATTATAACTTAGATAAATGAAACTTCAAAGAAAAATTGCAAAGTCATTCCTAATGATATTTATATTTATTTCTTATATGACAAAAATAAAGTCAGAAGATGAACAAAGTGAAAAAAGGGTAACAATACTTCATCCTTATTATCACTTTAGTGATGATTCCACATCAGCAAAATGTTGGTTGCTATTTTCTAATGATATAAAAGAACTCAAACATGTTCTTTTATTTAATGGAAAAACCATTGGAAAGTACTTTTCAATTGGTTCATACCAAGAAGTGGCAGAAGGGATAGTAATGTGATGTTCTAGAAATGCTGTTTATGAAAAATGGAATTTTTTTCATTTATTTTCCTCCTTAAAAATTATCTTAGCCAGGCAAAAAATCTTTCTGAGGCAAATACTTTGAGTACTTCTGTGGGGAAGTTGCTAACCATTCATTCTGTCTAGAAAATTTGAATGATTTTATTCTTAGTAAATAAATTTAACAGAGTTTCCTGTCCTCCTTGAGCCATCTCAGGTGTCATTTGATTTTACCCTCCTTTTACCAGCTATGAAATTTTATATTTTATATAAAATAGGCTAAAATTGCTTAACCATGTTTCTTCATTTAAGTTAATTAAGTATGGCATTCACAGAGTTAGTAAACAAAAGTGGTTAAAGGAATTTGAATTATTTACTCTGAAGAAGAGAAAATGGAAATGTTTCCTATACTCTGAAGAAGAGAAAATGGAAATGTTTCCTATAGAATTCAATATATTAAATTTTAACATAGGATTAGTGAGTAATTATGAGATCCTTCACAAATGCTTAACAAATTTCCTTTGTCCTTCACAAATGGGCACAAATATCAAGGACAAGTGGAATTTAACCATAAAATAAAAGGAAATGACATATTTCTTTCAGTCTGTGAGTTTTCAGAGAATGGATGCTATGTCACAACCTTCTTGCACACAGTACTTAGCAAGCCTGCAAGCTTACAAGTAAAATTATCTGCTCCCTCAGAAAAATGTAGACATGAACGTTCCTAAGGGAAAGAGAGATTATATTTTTAACAAGCACTCAAAATCATAATTCATTATAATTAACGCATGATTATACATAATAATAATGATATTGAGTGGGAAGCATTGATTATATGTACAGTGTATTACACAGGAGATGAAAAATGCATCAATATTAGTTTATGGGGAAAAAGAAAATTAGTTGGTAAATTCTGGAGAAATGTTGCAGATCAGTACTTAAATACAAAACTTATATAGGAGATGCAAAGAAAAAAAAGAAAATAGAACTGAGAAATTAGTGTTTTTATTCTAATCATAAAATTAAGGGTAGCAAGGTAAATAGTGGATTAAATGGATCAGGCAAAGATGCACTACGTGTATCCATTCTTGGTTATTCTGTCGATAGGCTCTTTATAAGCCAGAACATTATGTTGTACTTCCTCAGAGAAAGGTATGGGGATAAATTTGGTAGGGGTCTGTGCCATAAAGAATGACATCAAGAAGCACAGGAGTATGGTTTATGTACAAGAGCAGTATTAGTGGGAGCTAAATATGAGACAGCTTCCAGGTAGTGCTAACTTTAGCTTTTCCTGCTTTAACTACTAAATCATGTGGTAGAACAGTGTATTGTCTGGCATTACATTGGTACTTAGAAGGAATTCCTGGAAATCACAAATATTGGACTGAGGAAAGCTAGATGTTCATATTCCTGATGCTCTAAGAAAAAAATCCTATCCCTGCCATCACCTTAGAGGGTTGGGTCTTCCCAGAGGAAGATGGAGTTTAACAGGAAGTCAAGAATAGGAACATTAAAAATAGACTAAACAAATATCTGTGGTAACTGATTCTGCTTGGAAGAAACAGTTATAGATATTACTAGAGGCCCGGTGCACAAATTCGTGCACCAGTGGGGTCCCTCGGCCTGGTCTGTGGGATCGGGCCAAAACTGGCTCTCAGACATTCCCCAAGGGGTCCCAGATTGCAAGAGGGCACTGGCCAGGCCGAGGGACCCCACCGGTGCACAATTGGGGCTGGGGAGGGACATGGGAAGTTGGCCAGTCCGGAGGGACCACGGGAGGGCTCCAGGGCATGTCTGGCCCATCTCTCTCAGTCCCGATCGGCAGGACCCCAGCAGCAAGCTAACCTACCAGTTGGAGCATCTGCCCCCTGATGGTCCGTGCATGTCATAGCGACTGGTTGACCAGTCGACTGTCTGCCCCCTGGTGGTCAGTGCATGTCATAGTGAGCAGCTGAGCGGCCTTAGCATATCATTAGCATATTGCACTTTGGTTGAAAGGATGACCGGACACTTAGCATATTAGGTATGTCAGTATCTGGGTAGCTTTCCATAAATTTCAAATGATAAACTCATGCTAGGTCAACCCAACAAAATCCTGGGAATGGGGTTTAGGAATTGAATCTTTTAATAAGTTCTGAAATGTTTCTTAAGGAGCCTGCACAGCACCAGCCCATAGGAGCCTCTTGGCCTGATATAAATTCCTTCAGCCCACTTCTGTAGAAGTATATCTCTAACATTAGAGATAAGCCTTTTTTTAATAATTGTCATCAGTTTTCAATAAACTGCATGTGGAATATAAGTAAATACCTCTGAATGTATGGTGAATGCATAAATGAATGCTCAGAGTAACGTATTTCATTTTACATACTATTAATTGATCTTAACATATATCAAATCAATGTAACAAACATTAATTGAGCATTTACTATAGGCATATAGGGGAATGGATTTGAAAAGGCTGCATATAAATAGAATTTTTCCAGCACAGTTTTTTTATAATCTATTGATTTACATGATAATTCAACATTCTCTTAACTCTAGTTGAATTTCAACTGACGTCTTAGAATTGAAACAATCATTTTCAGGTTTCCTGTCTCTACCTTTTTCATAAAATTATCGCCATTTAAATTATAAACTGTAAAAACCAGAGGTACTTTTTACTGAAAAAAAATTGTTGAATCCTTTAAAAAACAAAACAGCTTAGTAATCTTTTAAACAACAGAACTCGCTCCCTTTTCCCATTTATTTTACAAGTGCATTATTTTTAGATTAGGCTTCCTTATAGTAGATTCTTAGCACTCCCTAGTTGCCTGTACTCTGAGAAAGACCTGTGCTGCAATCTAACGAAGAAACAGCTCTTGGTTTCAAAGTCAGTGAGAGGCAAATGATAATTTTAACAGCTTGCAACTCCATGGGCAATCAGAGCTAAAGTTGTTAATGATTAAGAAATCAAAGAAACTCTAATGCTTTAATAGCTGAGTGCATGCATGAAACCTGTCACTAACACAGAAAATCTGGAAAATTATTAGGAATCTTTCACCATGGGGTTAGTCTTAGCTGTTATTTAGAACTTGGACAGCTATAACTCTACTGTAAAATAATATCTAATTCTGTCAATAATTTCACATGGACAGACACCGGAGGAGTCCAAAGGAAGGCAAAGAACCACTGCAATGAACAGTACCAGGTGGAAGGACTTTCAACAGACTAAATGGAACATTTGGAAAAATACCTTTGAAGTGAAAAATGCAAATGCAAAATCTGAATTATACAGGCAAATAGAGTCATCATTAATGTAAAACTCTAGACAGTATGCAATCACTTAATTTGCATGAACAAATCTATATACTGAGCTCATAATCAGGGCAAGAGGCTAAAATTTTTTATTGGAATATTGAAATTCTCTTTGGAAATATTGTCCCAGAAAGTGTTTCTATGACTTGAGGTCTGAAATGAACCAAATGATATAAATGTGAACAGATCAGAGAAAATAGTGAATGTTAAGAGTGCCATTTTTTTTTTCCGAATAGTAACTAACTCCTTGATGTCACACTGAATATGTCTGTATCTAAATGGATTCTCACATCCACCCTGCTGGTCAATGCGAGTTACTCCGTCTCTTCAATTCTTATTGATGGCTCTTAGAGTATTTGTCTCTTCATTAGTTCTACATCTATAATTGGGCAAAGGGAGAAGGAAAATTTTATTAATTACAGCAGTTCTAGGAAAAAATCTGGGAGAGGTGGGGAAAGGAGAAGGTTGAAGCTACTGGCTAAAATGAAAGCTGTGGATCATTCGTTCATTTAACACATATTTGACAATATGCTCAGTGCTCTCTTAGGTGCTGAGGATGAAATGTGCAAAGAGGCAGATAGGGTTCTCTTATTTCATGAATTTCTTCACTGACTCCTCTTAGCATAGATAATTTAGAGTTAACTGTATAGAACTGATTTAGTCATGTTACAAATATGCACGACACTTTCATGACAGCTCTTTTATCTATAGCTGAGCCCTTCTGTTAAACTGATTCTAGATAGATGCCCCCACTCCTTTATTTGGAGAATAACAACCTGACTCCTCCTATTGCCAAGACAGCAACAAAAACAAAAAAGGGCATCTGAGGCTTTATCCAGGAAAAAATAAATTAGTGAGGTTCTTGCATCTAGCAAAATTAAATGGGCCTCGGTATCCTTAACAGTAAATAACGATGTACTTGCCCAACAAAATCATGCATACAAAGTGCTTATTGCAGAATGTTTCAAATGTTCAATAAATGCTCATAGAAGAATAAGTGGTGACTCCTAGTATTATCAAACTTTACATTAATTACTATAGTTAATAGTTAACTGAATTATGATTCTTCTGTCTTCAATGGAAAATATCTTTACATTAGGGAGTGCTACAGTGGCACAGTGAAGATTAAATATCTACAAGCTGAGATTCTTTATTTGTCTCCAAAAGCCAAATGCCCAGGCACTGATCATCTTCCTACTGAAAACTCCTGCCACCCTCAGCTGCCTCAGAGCAATTTACCAGCCCTTGGTGCTTAGCTCTGAAGGGACTCCAGGGAATTCATAGTCTAGGAAAAGAACTGTAAACTATTAACATCAATCAAAGTTGAAAACCACTGGCCTAGAGGTATAAGAAATGGAAACCACGCTTGCCCAATTGCCAGGCTTCATTCTTATCCAAAACAGCCTTATTCTTAAATATTTTTCTCTAGGGCACCAGTATAATAATGATAATAGCAACTAGTACTTATCTAACACTTGCATATTTCCAGGTATAAGAACACTTTATATACTTTTTTTCCCATTTGAACTTCAAAGCCTTCTGTGAGGTAGTCTATTATTCATTTCCATTTAGCAGATGAAGACATCGAGGTTCAGTGAAGTTCCGTCAACACTGCAGAAGTGTCAAAGCAGCCTGTACTCGAACCCATACCTCCCAATGTTAAATACAGGGGCCTTCTCACTTGTCTATGACAAGTAGATGAAGAAAGGTCTTCTAATAACAAAGGTTCTAGTCCTCACTCTCTTCTGAGAAACATGCATGCTTTCACATCTGTCTACGGCCACAGCAAAAGTAGCACTGTTGTACCATCTTTCTAATAGGCCTCTATCTCCCCTTCCCCCGCCCCAGAGCCACAAATGTTCCTTTTTTCACAGAATCCAATTCCTATGGAAAGACCATATGAAGAGGGAGGAAATGACATATTCCCTCACATATTTAGGACATACTAAAGTGTGATTTTTTTCCTTTATTACATATGCAAACATTTTATTACAGGTGTACATTTCTGTTTGGGTTATCTTACCTGTTTAAGGTGGAATTCATCTAAGAATAAATACAAGGGAACTGGGTTCTAGTCCTGATTGCTCTATGACCTTGGATAAGTTGTCTACCCTTTATGGACTTCAGTTTTCCCAGCAAGAAGATGAGTTGGACTAGGTGATCTCTTCCCTCCAGCTCTAACATTCTATTATTCTGTGATATCTCTTTTAGATGTGATGGGCATATTTGGTATGCAACTGTTGGTTGTTAAGTATTTGTTGAAGGAATGATAACTGCAGTTTAAATATTTTGAGGAAGGCTACTGGGATCAAACACAGCCAAGCACATTGTCAAAAGCACTTGGCTCTATTCCACCACTTTTGCTGCAGGGATTTGGAAGAATAACTAAAATGTATGTGTCAACACCCTCTACGTGCTTCTTTTAAATATTAAAAATAAAACTGCAACAAACATTTTTACTTAGTTTGTAGCTCTAAAAATTACTGATCTCCATTTTGCTCTAAAAAAATCTAATTTATTTATTGTATAAATTATGGTAAACAATAGTTTATGGGTGAATTCCCTTGGAAACTAAAGATTACCACATGTGAGCATGTAAGTTATTTTCACATAAAATATTTTCAGCAGAAGGTATTAAAAAACAACTATTATACAGTCTTCTGATTCTTTAACCAGGGTACATTACCTCTTCTTGATCACCTATAATTCCATCAATTAGCCAGTTATTAAACTGTGTTAGACTAGATTCTGGTGACTAGAGTGATACTCAAAGGACCTACTAGAGTGCAGCCTGCTGTGTTAAATAACCCAAAGCAAATAGAAGACCCTTGTCTACTTATATTTCCTCTTGCCTGCTTTTGTATCTCACGATTTTATGTGAATCAAGTGGGCTCTAATCTGCTTCTATATTTTAGGTAAATAGCTTGAGAATGGCTTCATCTTCTCAAGTAAGCTAAACTACAGGCTCTGTGACACCTGTTTTTCAATCAGAAGCTGTTTCCATTTATTTCTTGACTCATGGCTATGTTCCTTATGGTGGTGTTGCTGGAAATCTGATTTATAGATAAGTGGCATTTTCCTCTACTACCTTATCAAATAGTCAAATGAAATACCATATGTAAAGGAGATCTAACAATTATAAAGGAATACAAAACAGCGATCAGATCATTACTTCTGCTACAACTACTATGATTTCAAACTTATCAGAAAAATGACTTCTAAAACTTCCCTTTTATTTGACAAAATAATCACTGAATATACTTGAATTTTCTTAATATAAGAATACGTGAAACGTACATTTCTACTATGGAAGATGTGCACATATAGATGAATACAATAAATCTTGAGGCACTTAAACAATTTGAATATTCTAAAACAAGAGGCCGGAGAGGCTCCCGCCCCCTCTACTGTGCTTGCCAGCTGTGAGCCCGGGTTCTGGTTGAGTGGCGCTCCCCCTGGGGGAGTGCACCGACCACCAGGGGGCAGCTCCTGCATTGATCATCTGCCCCCTGGTGGTCAGTGTGTGTCATAGTGACTGGCCGTTCTGCTGTTTGGTCAATTTGCATATTAGCCTTTTATTATATAGGATATTTAATACTATGTCGCTTGTATTTTAACAGGAGAATGACAATCTCTTCTTATGTGAATTTTAATATATTCAATGGAATCATTTGAGTTTTGGAATCATCTCATATTTAAGCCATAAAACAAATGACGTGCTCTTTCCCATTGTTTACAACAAATGCTCTTATGCCTACATTCAGACTTAGGGAGAAAACCTCTCCTCTCCCATCCAAGTGTTTCTGCACAATGGGCAATCTGCCTTCACTTCAGGCCCATTGATGCTGCCAGTTGATAGAATCCTTCAGACACAAGGGAAATCTCCCTCTGTCCTGCTGATCCAATGAGGGATCCGTGAAGTTGATAACACTAACACTGCAATCAGTTAGCTAGACACCATTCCAAGAGCAAATGTCTACAACCCGAAACTTTTATAATTAAAAAAAAATTACAGGAAATTTTAGGATTTCTTTGGTCGTCTAACATTTATTTCATGAGAAAGTAAAAACTAAAGTTGGCACAATTTATTAGTATTACTAAAAATTTTACATCATTTCTTAAATACATCCACATTATATCTAATTCTAAAAAACATTTACTACTATACTGTGATTGTAGAGTTTATATGACTTGTTAAACTTCACATCTCTGGAACCTTTTAATTAAGAGACCTTTGTTAAATCTTAGGTCTTGCTTCCCTAACCCAGGCTTTTAAAATAAAGAATGTATCTTAAAGGCTTCCATTTCCATGACAATTTGCTTGGTAGGATTTATTTGCAGTTATATCACAGGAAGAAATTGGCTTCTGCTGTCTTAGGTGCAGTTCATTAAGCTTTTTTCATATTTAAGTTTGAGCATGTGTTATTTTTGAATCAAACTTTTTCTTCTTGATTGCACCATCACCTCCACTGTGTAGTGCTGCTATAAATGAGTGCAGAGACCTCATAAATTAAAAGCTATAAATATTGCCATAACAGGTGAAAAAAATCATAACCCAAGACAATAACACTTTGTTACAATTCACACAAACTCTATCTCCAAACACATTATGTGCTAGTGTTCTATGATTTATTTTATTATTTTTTCCAGAGACCTTCTTAATATCTTTCGTGAACTATACCTCAAAAAATAAGGATCAGCAACTTTAAAAATATGGTTGAGAATCTGTGAATCCCTTGAGATATCTTTACATCATATCCAATCTTGTCCTGATTCTTCAGTTTGGGACACTTGCACTAGAAACTATGACTGTGTTAAAACCACTTTATCTCTAGTCTCTTCCCATTACATATTTCTAGCCTAAAACCAAAAAGTCATCTCTCCAGAAAAAAATCTGAAAGTTTCATTGTTTTGCTTCAAAGCCTTATACAACTTCAAAGCTATATTCTGTACAAAGAACAAATTTAACTTCATATACAACTAAATCCTTTAATCTCAGATCCAAACTACTTTTTAAATCTCGTTTCCCACTAAACTACTCAACCTTCTCAATTCTTCTTCTGCAATGCCAACCTCACCAAATCAGAGCATTTACCAAAGACATCGTGAACTTTGCCCCTTTATACTTTGCTTACATTATTCCCTCTGCCTGAATGTTCTTCTCTTTCTGATTCCTCTAAATCCCCACTCAAATAGCACTTTCTCTATGAAATTTCCTAGTTCCCCCTCTCCAATAATTTGATAAAAATTCCTCTGTATTCCAATAGGTCCTTGATCAAAGCTTTATTTTAGTACTTCTCATACTGCATTACTTAAAAAACAAAATAAAACAAAACAAACAAAAAAACCACACCCAAACATGTGCTTTCCCATCTAATTTCTTAACTCCTCAAAGGTAAGGGCTGTGACTTCTCTCTGAATTCAATTAGTACTTGCTGACAAAATAGAAAAGGGAATCCTGTGTGATATATTCTTTCTCCAGCAATGACTTAGAGCTAATACTTCTGATGGCTAAGGGACTAATCATTGATCAATGGATTAGGCAGAATGATGCAGATTATCTGGTTACCTATGTGTAGACTTTCTTTCTGCTACCTAATTCTGCATGTTCAATGAAAAAGATAAATTATAACTACTGCCACAGCTGTACTACACGGTAGGGGGGGGGGAGAGGGGGAGAGGGAGAGGGAGAGGGAGAGATAGAGATATCTTTCATTTTATTTACTACAAACTGTAATATAAGCCACATGAGACTAGAAGGCCCTCAGCTGTATAACAGCATCATGGGCTTATGTAAATCATTTGATCTGAGACTTAATTGAAAAATAGGACTATTAATGCTTTGATTGTCACAAGGCTGTGTGGCCAGACTAGACTGAGGTATCTTCAATTCTAAGATCTATGGTTCCATCCATCCATCCATCCATCCATCCATCCATCCATCCATCCATCCATTCATCCATCCATCCTTCCTTCCTTCCTTCCATCCATACATCCATCCATCCATACATCCACCCAACCACCCACCCATCCAGCCATCCACGAATGCTTGAGCTTTCTTACAGCTCTAATACCTACAATTCTACATCTATGAAAGTTGGATTCAAATAAAATGTAAGAAATCCCAAACATTCTGAAAGAATTTATACTGTGTCAAAAAGAATGGCTCGAGGGATGTACAGAATTGCAGGTAACAAACTCATGAATATGAAGCGCATTTCTCCAGTTGGTACTTGCTTGGGTGTGCTCTTTATGCTTGTGTTTAGTTTCCCTATCTGGATAGCTTGGGATGTCACCTTTAACTTAAAAGGGCCTAACAGGCTGACTGATAAGTAATTTTGAAAGATTTGGAAAATAGGCAGGATGAATAAAATTCTAAATCATATATGAGAACTGTCTGTCGTGAAAGTATGCCAACAATAGTGACATTCTTTCACACTTATGTATTTGTTCAGAAAAAAAGGAGACCAAACATCTAAAGAAACACATAGCTTTGACATGTCAATGACAATTGCAGAGTCTACCTTTGTTTCTGTTGCATGGGTTGTTGCCTCATAGCCATATACTGCATATCTTCTTGCAGACGATTGAGAGGGGAATCTGGCTTGACACGAATCCCATAGTAATGGTACTTGGAGTTTCCTCTTCATAAAAGAACAACAAACATTAGAGACACAAAAAGTCATTAATCATATAATATAGGATGTCCATATAACTTCATTTGGAAAAAAATATAAAAGCAGCATATTAATGTTATATATTTGTGATATGTTCTAGATACTTATATATTTTGATGGTGAATACATTTGAGGAATCAAAATAAGATTCTAAATCCACTGGCTCAAGGCCCTAAAAAAAGTCCTTATAAACTTTCTCTTAAATATTGTTAAATAATCCACTTATTCCATTTAAACTACATTTTATTTTAAAATTTATGTTTTAAATTTAATTTAGAAAGGGTAATAGTGAGAAAAAATTCTGGCCAACAAAAATTTATTAACAGGATAAAGGATTGAGCACTAAAGAATAATTTATAATAAAAAGTTTATACAGAACCAACAGAAAAAAATCTTAATTCTACCTTTCTTAGGTAAGTTCTACATTTTTCAAGTTCTATTACTGCAGGGATGATGAAGATAACTTCACTGATGCAAGATGTTGTGGAGAAGTCTATTATATTTAATATTTTGAAACCTAAAAAGAAGCATGCATTTACTCATTTTGAAACATTTTATTAGTCTCTGTTTTTATGGGTTTATATTAGTTTTGCAGGCTGAATAAGATGTGTCACAACAGACATGGGGAAATTTCTCTGTGAAAATGTTAAATTTCCACCTGGAATAAAAATGTCACCATTACCCATGCTCAGGAGCAAGACCATATTTGTTATTAGAAATGACAAAGTTTAGCCCTGAATGAGATGTGAAATTCTTGCAAATATAACATTTTAAATATGTGAATTTTTACAAAGAGAAAATAGTTTTTCATAACCCTATATATAGCAAGACATCAGTACTCTTTCAATTTTTTTCTTTCATTTATAACAAGAAATGCAAGGGGAGTGGATTAAATATTTTATATAAAAACAGCACAATGTACAGTTGATTTATTATAGAATTGTACACCTGAAATCTATATAATCTTTTTAACCAATCTCACCTCAATGAATTCAATTAAAAAATAAAATAGGAAAATAAATAAATAAAAGTTGTGGGAGAATTTCAACATGAATATCAATGGATATCATTGAATTATGGTTACTTAAGTTCAACAATGATAACCAAACAAAACAGAATTTTACTTCCAAAATTAAAGAACATATATTAGATGAACCCTAAATATAAGAAAACATATTAAAATTTTGTTATAAATAATATTGCTAGCTTTAAAAAAATGTAGGGCAGCCCTAACTGGTTTGGCTCAGTGGACAGAGCGTCGGCCTGTGGACTGAAGGGTCCCGGTTCGATTCTGGTCAAGGGCATGTACCTTAGTTGCTGGCACATCCCTAGTAGGAGGTGTGCAGGAGGCAGCTGGTCGATGTTTCTCTCTCATCGATGTTTCTAACTCTTTATCCCTCTCCCTTCCTCTCTGTAAAAAATCAGTAAAATATATTTTTTAAAAATGTAGGGCATCTGAGTACCTATAAAGTTCCTGCAAAATGAACCAGTGTGAAAACCTAATGCCTCTATAAAAAGCTTTCCACTAGCAGAGATTATATTATGTCTCCAAAATCCACTACAGAATAGAGCAAAAAACAAAACCAAAAAATACAAACCCCATTAGTAGCGTTCTCTGTAGGAAGTGGAGAATGACAAGGAGGCGTGGCAGGGTGAGAAGCAGCAGACATTAACCAGGGGATACAGCCAATGACAGGGCTACAGTGTGAAATGGTGTCTGTCTTGTGAGACCACAAAGCAGAGGAAGTGTCCAGTTTCTTACAAATCAGCATTTGCTGGGGTTGGGGCAGGGGAGGTGGTTCTTTCCTTTCCACTGGCCATGGGGCAGGTCAGCATGTCCCATGGGCTTGGATTAAACTTAATTTGTAAATGGGGTCTACAAATGGCACTTTTTCAGTTGACTTGGTTTAGAAACATGGCGATTTCATTTACTTCTTAGCTAGTTCTAAAACTTGAGAAAATGTCTGGTTCTGGTTTGAATGAATTCACCAGTTAATTTTATTGCTGGTTAAATAAAAGTTCTACATACAGTTTGCTTTAAAAAATTATCTGAGTTAATTTGTGTCATGATTTATATGGATTTTCTTTCTGTTCTCTGGTTTAGAGGTAGAAAGGAGAGCTAATTCAGTTTCCATGGTAGAAAGACTCAGTACTGTGACTCCTACCATTGTCAGTTTTTCTATACGAGAGCTCTGCTATCTTCATAACACAGCATTTGTTTAAACTTTCCTCACAGGATTTCTTTTCTCCTTATCCTTCTGGGCTGTGCTTTCCATCCTTAATTATAAATACTATATAACAATTTTAAAAGGAACAGAAGACATAATTGTTACACAGTGAGAAGAGGGAAAAAAGAATACCAGAAAGTAAATGCTGCAATATTGCAATATGCACTTATAGAGTATGGATTCTACTCATTCACAAACCCAAACAACCCTAATTTTGTCACTTTCTATTTTAAAGATGTGTTTTAAGATTTGAATGGAGCTTCAAAATAGGATCCATTGAAATCCCTTTCAGTAACAAAAGAAGCACAATAGAGCTTTAGAATGTTGAATAAAGCCCAGAGTTTCAAAATATTGGCACAGTATGCTTAACTACTGAGCCATTAGCTAGAAGATAAGAGGTTAGGTCCCAAACAATGATTTCTGGGGGGGAAATAATACTCAAGAAACAAAAAGCTTTTTTTCAAGGGACTGAAAACCAGTATACCTAGAAGAAAATACACTTATGAGAAAAACAAACCTCCAGCAATCCGAAAGCAACAGAAATAGTTCACTTGAAATGCAACAGAAAGAAATGATTCACACTTTGAATACATACAGAACTTATAAATCTAATAAAATTGACACACCACTCTTTTCAGCATAAATTTATAAGGTCAATTACTAAGGCTCTATTTACTTTATGAAGAATATTAATAAAAACCCTTTATTAGGATACTATGAAACTGTGACTTGAAACTAATTAAAGGTAGATCATCTAATGTTATATAGTGTAGCACCTTTATTTTTATACTATTTTACTATTTAATATGGATTTCTGTAAGATTTAGGAAATTAAAAAATCCCTATCTTTCTGCCCAGCTACTTAAAATATTTGTGTTATTATAGAAAAGTAAAATTGACCCTGTTTGAGGAAAGTATCTAGGAAGTAGTTTGGAGAAAGGGTTTAAGATATGAAATAACCATTCTGCGTCTAGACTTTTGCAATGCACTGTTCAGCCACCAGACAGGTTTCCTGCCTGTGATCCACCATCAATTGTCACCAGCCAAAGAGTTAACCTGTCTTGTTGCTATTTCTCCTGGTACAGGCAAGTCAAGGAGCAATTGCTGACAGCAACCAAGGAAACTCAGTACAGTCCTGAACGGGTTTTTCCAACAATTGCAACTAGGTTATCAGTCCCTGGTTTCACTGGGCAGCCCCTAAATGTGAGTTGCTTACTGTATAACCTCACCCTTACAGGTCTGCATCTCAAAACTCTGGACATAGAGTCCAGTAGTATTTAATGGTCCTATAAAAAGTCCAATAAAATTTAAAATTTGTGCCATGCAAAAAGAAAAAGTAAAAATGAAGCTCCACAGTTCTAAGTATTATTTCTATCATATTTTGACAAGGAAGCAAACTGAAAAACTAAGAGTCTTCTTCACATTTTTGGCTTCCATGCAATAAAACTAAACTATATTTTTACTCCCATACATGTATGGTTTCATAATCAAGAGTTTAAAAAGGCTAAAATGAGGTTAATTAGGACCATGTCATTATTCAGGGCTTAAAACACCCATATTTTTCAAGTTCACCAAATGATTTTTAATTGCTCTCTAGAAATGACATGAGAAAAACTCAGCTTGAATTTCTTACTCCAGACATT
Organism: Myotis lucifugus; assembly: GCF_000147115.1. NCBI lineage: Eukaryota > Metazoa > Chordata > Mammalia > Chiroptera > Vespertilionidae > Myotis > Myotis lucifugus. The sequence goes on from NW_005871178.1 coordinate 1,618,403, forward strand.
TCAATGTAATTTTTCAAGAGTCAAGAGATAGACAATTTTCCATTTAATATGTTACTTTACTCATCATCTTTAGTATGGTTATGTTCAAAAGAGAAGACAGTGATACATATTAACTTTTAAAGGATCACATGTGAATCTTGCATTAACAGGCTTGTTTGCCACTTTCTATGTGATTGGAGAACCAGCTCTCCTCAAAGCTTTGCTCAGTTGATGTTTAGGAGGATGCCTCAGTGGTTGGGTAGTATTTATTGAGTAATGACCTTTCTTTTCCCTGTGGGGGTTTATATACTGAGGTCATTCTGTATTTCTTCTTTATATGTTGGTATCTATAATCAAGTACTTTTGCTCAAACAATATGCTGAACGACTGTAATTTGAAAAAGAGAGATTAATTTATGATCTTACTTTTCAATACTAACCTAGTTCCCAATCTCCTGGTTCGTAGTCCCATAAAAATGGACCTTATTAATTTTCCAAAAGAAGCAGCATTGACTGGGTCCAGTTTGTGTTCCTGACAGTGTCGCAGGTAGTGGTTGTATAGAGTGCTTCTGGGAAGGCTCACTCCTTCTGCTGTCTCGTAATTGTCCAACAGCCACTGGAGCTAGTGTAAACAAGACAGAGTCAACACGGAGAAACCAGACGATTAACAGGAAGGTCACAAGCTAAAATACAACATCTGAAGGTGCAATATACAGAAATACTTGGATCGCCATCAAGCCTTGTAATAGGGTAAACTGTTGTAATTCAGAGGCCAGTGTGGTCTGACTTTGAAAACTCTCAGAAATGTAAATAGCTGTACATCCCTATGACCTCAGGCCGTCTCCATTCCTACAAACATTCAAACACATGTAGAGAGAAAATATTTTTTTCTGTATTGCTATTTTGAAGACAAACACCTCTTCAGGGAATTCTAATAATTCCATTAACTGGTCTAAAAAATAACTTATAATTGTTACAAAACAAAGTATGTTCCAAACCTAGCAGTATGGCACATATGTTGTTAGAGTTGGCTTGTTATAACACATGAACAGCAGGCTTCCTTGTATGAGTTTTTACATTAAGGTTCTAGTCATTTAATACAATTCTAATTACTTATTTAATTTACTTACACAAGGTAATACAATAATGGCATTAACTACTGAGATAGAATTCTGTAATCAAAAAGGAAAAAAAGTCAGTCATTTCTTCCCCAGAAGGTAAGAAACTCACTAGATTTTGGCTAAAAAGTTACATGTAAAGAAAAGGAATCATTTAAATTTTTCTATCTTAAAACTATGTTGCTTTTTCATAATTTTGGAAATTTTCATAATGCAGTTGGTAAAGCAATATTTTCTCAATCAGGGTTCTTATTTTAAAGTTTTATGTTGCTCTGTGTATATTTTTTTTAAAAAATCTTTAAAGTATAGAATGAGCAAGAAAATTTTAGAAAAGCTAATTAGGTATGCATTATTGAGTTTTAATATTAGAAAAATTAAATTATTAATTTGTTCATTTATTTATTTACAAAAGGAGAACTAAAATAGATTTAAATGACTTTCTTAAAGTCATATATTATCTCAGTACTTGAGTCTGGTTTCCAACATTTCCTGAGCACTAACATGCCAGTTATTATTTCCACAACGGCAACAAGTATTTCACACTACTTGTCTCATCAAAATTTCCACGCCAATTATAAGAGGTATGCTAAAGAGTTGATATTTTACATGCAATTCAATGGAATATTTCTGTACACAGCCTTAACTATTTACTAGTTTTCTTTTAATATTAATTACATGACGGTAAAGATAAATATCTAAAAATGAGAGTTTACTAATTTCTCATGATCAATAAAATGATCTTGTAGACAAATTTTTTTTAAAGACTTTGAAAAAGCAAATTCAATAAAATATTTGAGGGTTTTATCATAAATTGTCTCTTATAAAACTAAAATATAGTACAAAAATTAAAGTTCAATATAAAATATTCTGAGTCTAAAGGTATGTTAAAAGAGTTAAACCATTTTTAAATGAAGAAAAATTTTCACAGAAGGAGTCTGATAATTACAGCAAAGGTTGACTTTAAAATACTCAGAAGTCTAAATGATATTAGTCACATTCAATGAATAATTTAGAGAAAATAAAGCTTTTATTGGATTGGCTATGTGGTTCTCCGCAATGTCTAAACAAGTTAAAATATAGTGAACTGTTCTGCAAACTGATGTTCTTTTTATAAGGGTTTACATTTTTAGAGATTCTTCATTTCTAAACCCATTTTCTTAAAATCCAAATTTGTTTGTAATACATATCAGTGTGTGTGCATACAAATAAACATGTGTACATATACTTACATATGTGTATAATATATGTGATTAGTTGGTTGAAAAATTCCCCAAGGGTGGGTACTCTGGCACCTGTAATTTTGGCAGCAAAGCTGCATCTTACTCCCTTGCTCCTTGTCTGCAGGAGGAGGAACTTTAGTTCCTGCCAGAGGCCTAGACTCACTTTGGAAAAGCAGAAGGAAGTCAAGTGGAAGTAAAAGCCCTGAAGGATGGTGGTGGCTGTGCTGCGCCATGGCTGCTCCAGCAAGGAAGCCAGCCGATGGCTGTACCACCTTGGGGCAGTGCCCCTGCAAATTCACTGTGTACCTGGAGACTGGTTTAGGTCCCACCAGATAACTCTTGAGATTTATCTGGGAATTATAATCTGTGTTCTACATGCCGCTATTTAACCTTCAAGTTTTGCCAGTAATAAAACTGTAAATCAGACATTTGAGTCTAAAACATAGTATAAGGAAGGATTAATTTTATTGTAAGAGAAACCCGACAGTTAAGTATAACATAAAGGCAAACACTTCATGCACTGCCCAAGGATAATTTGATACCTGCTATAAGATATATTTCTTCCTTGGGTATTGTGTTTAATAAAATGTATTTTGACACTAACGTTCAATATCTTTAACATTAAATAATTTAGAACTAAACTATTACTATTTCTTTTATTCTTTTTATAAGGTGTTTTATAAAATATTTATTTACACTTGTGATTTTAAAAATCCATAAAATACCATAGAAACTTTTAACCTTTATCTTTAAAAGCTGATTATCCTACTAATGAACTAACATAAATTCCTGTAAGGGTGGAAACCAAGATAATTGCATCTTTCAACCTTTACATTTAACCTATATTAATCAGGGTAGATTAAGGAAGGTGAATAGGTCCTATTTTTCCCAAAGGCAAATACTGATTGACAAATTAAAAAAATACATCTTGCATTCTCCAATTAACATCTAAATGTAACATTTAGCATTTTCCACCCAGATGAATTCTTATACATTAGGATTCATTTTAAGTTCAGTTTACCGATGATATATATTTTACAAGTCTTATTCCTACCATAACTTAGATTCACAGTACAGCAAAGTCAAGGGTGAGTGAGAATAAAGTTTTGCTTTGATCTCAATATATTTCAGTAGCTAAAACCAGTAAAAGTCATGAAATAATTATTTGCTAGATTGTGAAAAGTGTATAAAAATTAATGTCTAAAGTTTTTTATGTACTTTAAGTGGAATTTTTAAAAAATGCACATGCTAAAGAACATTATGTGAAAATTGGGAACAATTAACTTAAGAACATTTCTACATTCAAATTTATAATCTGAAATATCACAAATTGAATACAATCTAAACCATTAAAGGCCAATTTATATTAATTACAACAGAGAAGGAGTATAAATAAAGTTTTCAATGAAGAGAATTAGAATATTCTAATTTGATTTAGACAGACTATGCATCATTTACCTGTAACATCTTCTCATACAAAAAATTTAGAAATAAAAACATTCAAATAAAAAATTTTATACTAACAGACTGATGTAAAAAGTGAAATTAAAAGTACTATTCTAAAAACATGGAGATAAATGATATCACCCTTGGCTTTGATTTTTCGAAGGATTAGATTGTTTGGAAAAGAAACAGTGATCTACTTTTAATCTGATGGTGGCACAAGGGGAAATGATAGAGTGACCATATATTCTTTCACTCAAATGGTGAGCAGGGAGAAGACCTCTCTCTACCAACAATATTCACACCTACACCCAATGAAGCATACTGGAAAACAAAACAATCTATGTAATAAAAGCCTAAGCGACCATTAAGACAGAACAACCAGAACAACCAGTCGCTCTGATGCGCACTGACCACCAGGGGGCAGATGCTTAATGCAGGAGCTACCCCCTGGTGGTCAGTGCACTCCCACAGAGGGAGCGCTGCTCAGCCAGAAGCCAGGCTTGCGGCTGGTGAGTGCAGCATGGTGGCGGGAGCCTCTCCCTCCTCTGCTGCAGCGCTAAGGAGCAGCGAGCTGCGTGTTAAGGAGCAGCGAGCAGGCAGGTGGTAAGGAGCGAGGGATCCCAGATTGCAAGAGGGATGTCTGACTGCTGGCTTAGGCCCGACCCACACAGGCGGGGCTGAAGGACCCCTCCCCCACCCCAGTGGACGAATTTTGTGCACCAAGCCTCTAGTGCACATATAAGTTCCCAAATAAATGTATACTTGATTGGTAAAGGTACTCAGAATACTGGAGGTAAAATAAGGCCTGTTCCCTTCTACTACTTGTTTCTTACATTCATTCATTTAGCAAATACTTAATGAGCATCTACTATGTACCAGGCACTGTTCTAGACACCAGGGATGCATCAGTGGACAAAACATAAAATCCTTACACTCTTGGAATTTTCACTTATCAATACATACTTTCTGTTTGTCTATAAGATGCTACTAGTGAAATAAATGTAACTATGCTATTATTGTTAATAGAATAAAACATGGCATTTGGTATAACTGTACTGTCACAGGTGGGACATCATAAAGAGTATAAAACAGACAAGTCAGACATGCATTTCAACTTGGATGATAACAACATAATTATAAAAGTAGAGCAGCATGCCCTAACCAGTTTGGCTCAGTGGATAGAGCGTCAGCCTGTGGACTGAAAGGTCCCAGGTTTGATTCTGGTCAACGGCATGTACCTTGGTTGCGGGCACATCCCCAGTAGAAGGTGTGCAGGAGGCAGCTGATCGATGTTTCTCTCCCATCGATATTTCTAACTCTCTATCCCTCTCCCTTCCTCTCTGTAAAAAAATCAATAAAATAAATATAAAAAAAAAGTAGAGCAGCAGTACCCAAGACTCTCCAGGATATGCTGAAAAAGGGATACAAAATTGAATACCCCACTCCATCGTCTCATGTGCAGAAAGATGAAAATCAAAGCAATCAAGTTGGATTTTTCTGAGAGCATTATTTCTGATTTAACCCTAATAGAAATTTTCTGAATTAGTATGAGTAATCAAATGCATGAACAGAAAATAGGAAATCTGTTCAGGTCCATATTCCAAAATAGAATGATGACAAATTTTGAGTTAAAAATCATGATTAAGATCCTTCTTTAGAAACTGATAAATATGGGACACAAATTATCAACAACTTCTTTTAACTTTTTGTCTAATGAAATTGACCCTTTGTAGAAACTGATCAATCAAAGAACTATTACCATAAAGATGAATTCTTGTCTTCTTCAAAGAATCCCACAAACTTCAAATAATTCTATATCAGTCTTGTGCAGTGAGACAACCAATAGATTCTATTAACAATATTTCATTTTTAAAATACCTCTCTACTAAAATTTTTCTACACAACTGAAAATCACCAATTAGGTTAACAGAATTTAAAATACCGTTAGCCGGTGGTTTTCAAGTAGAATGCATGCAGTAGTTTACTCTAGTTGTTAGATAAATCTAACAAGAATTAGGAGCATTACTAACTTCCTAAGAACAGAAAGACAACAGGGTCTTCTGGGCTCAGGGAGAAAGGAAACCTGACTGGTCAGAACACTGATCCTTTCTCTGCTCTTTCCAGACCATTTGTAGAATCATTTGATTGTTAAAGACTTATCTATAAATGTGCTTTTAAATGAATGTAACTGTACCTCAGAAGTGTAATAAAATGAATCAGGACATCAAGAGAAAGATTATTACTGCATTAGCAACATTTACGCCCACTCTTTCTACATACTGAAATGACTCTGGCAGCTGTAAACAATATGGAAGATATGTCATGCTATGTAATAAAAAGAATGAAGCCAAAGCATAACAAACAGTTAACTGTTGTTTATGCAGCTTAATTCACACGTTCATTAACTCTAAATATTACTTCACAGATTCTAGAAGAAAATAATAATTTCAAAAAAACCCCAACCTCTTCGAAAAGTTTCTAACAAATCAACAAATAAAATTATACAAAAATTCTTATGCCCACATTATTGTTCATGAAAATACTAAGATGAATAATTCAAGTTAAAATTAAACATATAATTTACTAAACAATATACCTGAAATGAAAACAAAATGCGAATTGAATATCAAAGCACAACTTAGATTTCTAGATTTTCAAAAAAGATAACTGGAAACATCAGTGGTTTTTTTCCTTGAGTCCCTGGATATTTTGACTAAAAGTGAACAACAGATTCATGTGCCATTTTCAAACCACAAACACCAGTTAGTCACCACCACCCCCAAAAACATATAACCTAATGACACAATAAATTAGTCTTTACCCACAGCCACAGACTCATGCTAACACAAAAAGGATATACTTAAGAAACCTATAAAAGAATGACACATTGCATACAAATTTTCAGAAAAGGAAAAAAATTATATTCCTTAAAGTGTTTAAAAAAGAAGGGTCAAAAGTATGTTATATTAAAAGTTATATCTAAAATTTTCACCAAAAATTGCAGGCATTCTCCAAGTTGGCTAAACTGTTTTTATTTGCCATGATACTTCCTCTTGGAAAAGAAACAAGACAAAGTACTTCATCTAAAAACAACTATGTAAATACATAGCATTTAGTGTTGTGTTGGAATATAAAATTTAAATCTTAAAATTCAAATCTTTAAAAAGCACAGTGAAAACATTTTCTGAGCCATAGGTTTCAGATTTACTGCAAGAATAATGGTATTTCTGAAATTTTATTTTCTATTAGCCAAAGGTTTTAGGTTTACTAAAAGAATAATTATATTTCTAAAATTTATTTTGGGTAATCTAATTTTGGACTTTTCAGTCATGAAATATGAAGAAAATTTTTTAAAAATCATAACAACTTATCTCTAAATTTAAGAATATACATGTTGTCAGTTGGGAGGGAAAACTAATTTTTACTATATTGCCATTGATATTAATTTAGCAGAAGATCTATCTAAAACATTTAATTCATAGGTATATTTACTTACTAGTAAGAAATCAGGTTAACAAAATAATTTTTAATCAGTATTTTCATTGGTTTCTCAAAATTTGAACATTAGATGACAATGTTTCTAGTTCCAGAAAACTATCATCACTCCTCTTGCACTTACCAGTGTTGTAGTGCTGCTGCATCAGATAACAGTTAGAAGCTTCAAGAAATAGTAACACTATTCCTGTTTTGTCTCAAGTATTAGCAATTTATGGCTTATCTACAGCCTCATTTCTTCTTTTGGCCCAGTTTCATTTTTCTTTAGGTTTTAGGCCCTGAGCTTCTCTAAGCAGCTTCCTGCCCATCTTACATAGTCTTTCTGATAAGCAAGTCATTTTCAAACAGTTTACCATTGGGTTTGGCATTAATAATATTTTTTTCCACTTAAAGAATATTACTGGACATACAAGTAGACATAATCGTATCTCTGTCTCAGACGGAGATAGATGCAGATAAGCATTTGCTTCATAGTAAATAAATATTAAAATAGACAAGTTTAAATGTTTAATATTCCCATTAATTACATTTTACAAATAAAATAGCAACTTGTTATTAAACAGTACAAAAACCTAGTCAAGCAGTATACTTGGGACTCTACTTTTTAGATATTCCACTGTACAAAATAGCCATTAAGTGATATAGAGATCTTAGGGGCTGAGAAAGAAAGGTTAAGAAGCAAAATAAATAAGTAAATAAATAAAACAAGCATTTAGAAGCAAGCAACACATGCAGAACAAGCAAGAGATTAGTTTACATGAAGAGGCAACTTACATGGCTGTTGAGAAGAGAGCTTCTGTGAGTGGACAGACCGTCAGACTTTTGCAGCGTCTCAATCGCCATTTCAATCTGATAATAGATGTCATTAAAAAAAAAAGGGCTCAAGACAAGATAGTAATAAAAGGCTCCCCAGAGAATTTTTGATAGACTTTAAAGTTCAATTTCTTCTTGAATGGTGGCAAATGAATATCTCATCAGAACTGTGTGTCCACCATCTTTCCCCACCCCCAGAGAATAAAATAAAAATATGCACACCAATAATAAGTCCAATTACAAAAGTAAACCTTTTTTTAAAAAAAAACATTCTCTAATTATAATCAGAATGGAGACCAGAGGAGCAGGAACCCCAATGGATTTTTCCAGCTCTGAGAAAACATTCTTGACTTTCATAAATCAAGATGTGAGATTGGAAGCTCCCTTCCTAAATTTTCTCCCACCTGAAGAGTATTTCATTTCTGTTCTATTCTCTCATAAAATAAAAATTATGGTGCAGATTTTGTTTAATACGCATTAGTATTTTAATGCAAATGTGCAAAGACACCTTCATTAATGTTCAAAAACTATTAAATCTATCCACCACTCTCTTAACCCTGTATTAAAATTTGGAAGTGGAGGGTCATTAGTATGAACAAACATTAAGATATAATCAGGGTGCCTACATTATGCTTTAGGATGTGGTGGTGAGGAGGAGCTATTATAAATGACAGAAGAAATGGAACATAGAAGAGAAAAATAATTCAGAGCCAAGAAAGAAAAGGGACAACCACAGAAGGTTTCATTCCATGTAATCTCAGCACAGGAGCAATCTAACACCTTAATTAAGTAGCAGGTGTCAATGATATGAGATGTGTTCCCAATAACCTCATATTTAGAGATATCTATCCATCAGCTCCTACTATAAAGCATGTACTATAATTTGGTTCTGAACACTCTGTATTTGGTTATGAGGTTATATTAACAATATTAACTAAAGTTAAATAAAAATCACATTATATTATTTAAGAGAAAAAATCCATATCATTATTTTTATTTTTACCATCGGATCAAATAAATAATTCAATATAAGAAGTTATAAAAATATTTAATCCTTTAAAGTAAGATAACTTATTTATATTTCCATTGGTTATGGACATTAATGATTCCTTGAAATGTTAATAAACTTCCAACTCCCACCACAAAAAAAGAGAAAGTATGGCAATATCCATATCAAAGTTGTGGGTTTTTTTTTCAAATTTCTTAGTGGTGGAATACTTTATACACAGACATTCGGTCTCAAATATAAATAATTTTCTCCTAAACATGAGTAAACAAACATTTCACTGAAATGTTATACTGTAAAATTATAAAGGAGCTCTTAAAAGGGCATCAATAAATGCTCTTCTTTTAAAAGAGAAAACATTTTTAAAAAGCTGAAGTAACTTTCAATCATTTCTAGGAAGCATTTGCTCAAAAGTTTAATTTGCCAAAATACCTACAGTTTCATTAGAGTTTGAGGGAGAAAATTTTGAGGTTAGAGTGCAGTGTACTAAATAAAAATAATATGATCTGTATCGTTTAATTTTATACATTTAGATGAAAGGTCAAAACTATCAGGAATGTAATAGCTGAGCAACAATGAAGGAGAAATCCATGCCTGGGTTTATTAATCAGTAATTTAAAATTGGATAAAAGAGCACTTATTTTTCTGAAGAAAAGTTAGATGATCTGCTTCTATTGCTACGTTGCTACTCTACAGTGATCTCAGACTTCCAGACATTCCCGAGAGGGCCAGGGTATTAGGAAGTGTTCCTCTCATTTTGGGCCAGCTTTTGAAGAGCTTTGAAGGAGTCATAAAGTCCAGAAAATGCCTTGGTTCAAACTGGGCTCCCTAGAGATATGCCGACTTTCTAGAATTATTTGGACCTTGAGAATTTTAGTTCCTTTTGTCCCTTTGTAATACAGAATTTAAAAATGGACTCTTTCTGCCGTAGCTCAGTGGTTGAGCATAGACTTATGAACCAGGAGGTCACGGCTAGATTCCTGGTCAGGGCACATGCCTGGGTTGTGGGCTTAATCTCCAGTGTGGGGTGTGCTGGAGGCAGCCGATCAATGATTCATTCTGATCATTGATGTTTCTACCTTGCCCTATCTCCCTCTCTGAAATCAATAAAAATATATATATTTTAAAAATGGACTATTTCTTTTGGCTGTAGAAATATTCTGCCCTGACTTAGGCCCATGCTGAGTTTGGAGAGGCAAGCAACAGAAGGAGGAAACATGGGAAGATAGGACAAGCAAGAAATAAAGGTTGATTGAAGCGGAGGACCAGCTTCTGAGCAAGTGCACTGGAACCCACTTGGAAGCTCACAGGATCCAAATACCCATGAGTTCTCTGAGGCATTAATTAGTCCCAAGAGAAGCCATAACATTTAGTGACCACCTAGCTAAGATAAGAATTACAGAAAAGCATACAAAAAATACATAACATGTATTTATCATATTTATTCAATGAAAACATTGAAGAGAATTCTTATCTCATGAAAGGATCATAGCCTTGATCCATTTTTTACAAGATAGGTTTAATTTATTACACAGTGACTGTGCACCTATCATATATTACACAGTGTGCAGGGAATTGTGATAAAAAATTCATAACCCAAGGATATTATAATCTGGCAAGAGATACAGGGTATGGCATATGTATGTACAAATGTGAAATTAAACAAAGCCATATGTGTCAAAAATAAAAGAGTAGTTCAGACATGTAGAAGAAAATGAAAACTTCTTTATTCATTAACTTTTGAGGGAGTCTTAGTCTGCTTCTGAAGATGTGATAGAAATTATGACCCCTCTACTTAGAAAAATGTATTTAAGAACAGTCTACAAAATTTTAGATTCATTTTCTCAGAGTTTATAGACTCCCCAAATTCAGAACTCAATGCTTTAAAAGATGGAGAACTCTCAGAAGTGGGGGTTAGGACACTGTAGAAAGGAAGAATGGACTCAATAAAGCTGGGAAGCAGGAAACACAGTTTGTGAAATGTCGAGGAGTCCAGTTTGTAGGGTGTGATATATGGGAGTGGTGAGAAGTGAGGCTGAAATAACAGGTTGGAATTAGTTACTGGTATGTAGGAGTCAGGAAAGAAGAAATGTCATTAAGGTTTTAAGGGAAGTGTGGGATGTCTGAAAATGTCCATTTTCAGATAAAGTCAGATGGGTTTTATTAGGTATAACAGACCACGCCTGCCAGTTGAAGGCTAAAATGTGTAAGTCTGAAATGTACCCAATAAATGATTGAATAGAAGCGTTCAGAGGACAAGAGTATGAGAAGAGATTAACATCCATGGGAATGTGTTACGGAAAGTGAGGGCAAAAGAGAAGTTAGAGGAACAATGTAAAATCAGGGAAGAAGAGTAAAAATGAGGCAAATATTTGACATACAGTTATGGAGGATTAATCAGCTGTAATATTCCAAATGGATTATTGGTCTTGTCATAGTTTCATGGGGGCTATCCATATCTATGTATATGAGTAGGGGTTGGATAGAGAGACAGCAAACTATCTAAATAAATCATGATAATGGATTAGGATAAATTTCTACTAGGTCCATTGAAAGTTAAATTAATTTGTTAACTTTTCCATTTTTATGTATTAGATATTTGCATTCAAGCTTCTGGCGATTAAACCAATCTCAAGAAAAAGATGTAAGACTTCAGCATTTTACACCACAAATAAAATAGTGAGACCAGAGTGAACTGGGGAGATCATATGCTTCCAGTTTACGGTAGATCATTCAAAATTTAAGTTCAGTCCTTAGGAAAAACTTAAGAATTCTCCTGGCTAGAAATATACTTAGTACTAAATTACATCCCATAGTACACATAACTTGTCATATTTAAGGTAAGAAATGATAATCAGGTAAGACAGATGGGACATTTGCTTAAAAGTAGGTTCATGGCTCCAAAAGATCACTGGCCCAAATGTTCATCATGATATTCTCATATATCCTCTAAAGAAATGTTTCTAATCTCAACAAAGATATCATTGTAGTTTCATATTATAAAAATGATTCAATTACTAGATTATCAGCTAGTTAGAATTGAAAAGTGATTCAAATTCAAGAAATATGTAGGGTTTTGTTTGTTTTTGTTTTTTCACAATAAAAATAACTTCCCCCACCCCAATATAAAACAACTTACTGACTGGTATGGTGCTTGCTACAATAATGGGAACTTCATCAGACTAGTCGAGTTTCATGAGATTTCATTCCATTTCAATGAACATAAAACCCCGTTTGTATACAAGGTGCATTTAGCTCTGTGTGTGAGTGTGTATGTGGAGAGAGAGATGAAGAGATAGAGAGATGGAGAAATAGAGGGAGGGAGTGAGGGGAGGAGGGAGACAGAAATGTTTGCAAAGATATTTAACAGCCCTGTCAACCAGATTACAACACATCACCACCTAAGTGGTAAGAGGGACACAGTGTATCTATGCATATATAAGGAATGTCTCTTTCACTTTCTCTCCCCCTACATGATTAAAGGGAAGCAGAATGAATTAAATAATTAAGTATTAGTAGAATACATAAGGAGGGAAGGAGAGGAGAATTACTTCTTGCTGATAAGGTTAAAGAGAGAGCACCGGTAAGTAAGGCGGTTCTTTAGCACAGGACTGACAATGCCTGGTATTCCAATAGGGGCACGTTGGTGAACATTTTAGGCAGCATGAAGAAAGGCACAGAGATAAGATGGCAGAATGTAAATTCAAGGAAGAGTAAAATTGGCTGAAGGATCAAGTTCCTTTAGGGATAGGTAAGTTAGACAGATCTTTAAAACATAACATCAATTAAAAAACAAAGTTATTTTTTAAAAAGGAAATAAAACATTGTTGGAAAACTTTTAGAAAGGGAATAAATCTGATATGATAGCACTTTATATATTGAGGCAGGGAGGGTAAGAATCTAGACAGGAAAACACCTTGGAAGCTATGGTAAAAGGAGCTGTGAAAAGAAGGAGTGAATATAAATGTATTTCTGAATTAAAGATTTAAAGGTGGGAAATTTGAGGCAGAAAACTTGGCAGTGCCTTATTTTTACTTGAAATGAACACAAGAATCTTTATTTCATTACTGTGCGATTATAACATTTCAAATACACCTATCAAACACATTGACATGAATAGATTCTAAAATGTTTTCCTGTTCATTTCTCTGCTGCATGATTTCTATTCTAAGAATACTGATCATTCTATTATTGAAATTTCAACTCTCCTGCAAACTATTATAATCAGATTAGCAGGCGGCCCTGTGACAATCTGAAAGACTAATTTGAGACCTCAGTGAAATCTGTCTTGCTGAGTGTTGCTCCATTTTATCTATCTATCTATCTATCATCTATCTATCTATCTATCTATCTATCTATCGAATATTTTCCTTGGATTTTTTTTCATTTTTTAAAAAAGTCCTTTTGCCCTTTTCTATTTAATAGTACATTTTTATGACTAAAGGATTCATGGTTGTTGTTTTTTTTACAATTAAAAAGTTGGCATGGTAAGTAAATAGTTTCCATTTTCTGTTTAAGCTAATTAAGCTTTAGACTATAATTATACCTTATTTTTTAAAAGTCAACTCTCTGAACTAAGCTATAGCATACAGTTGTATCTCTTATTAAATAATCATCATAAGACTGAGTTGCCAAAGGTATATACATCCTCTCCACGATTCTCTCATGCGAGGATACATGGCGCTTGGGAGTTTAGACGGGTTCATGATGACCCTGTACTATTGCCTCATAATCAGATAAGAAGCTGTGGCAACTATTCTGAGATCCACTGGTGGGATGCTCCATTTGAGATGACATGTTTAGCCTGAAAAAATAAGTTTATAGAGCACTGAGATTATTGGAGTGGGTGGGACTTAGAAATTTCCTATGTGAAAGAGGAGGTAAGAAAAATAACCATCCCAGCCACCATGGGCACATGACTTCTTAGAAAAATAGGTCCTGCCTGACTGGAACGGCTCAGTAGTTGGAGCACTGTCCCAGGCACCAAAGGGTTGTGGGTTTGATTCCTGGTCAGGACACATACCCAGGTTGGGGGTTCAATTCCTGTTCAGGGCATGTGCGGGAGGCAACTGATGGATGTTTCTCTCTCACATTAATGTCTGTCTGTCTGTCTCTTTCCCTCTCCATTCCTGTCTCTCTAAATCAATGAAAAACATATCCTCAAGTCAGGGTTAAAAAATAATTGGTCCTTTCTGGAAGATCCTTAGGAACACATTTATGTAAATCTATGCAATGGCCCAAACAGAATATCATATATGTGGACAATTAGCAGTTTCTCTTAATGTAAATACTGACCAGTCACTCCATTACATGCTAATAAGCCAGAAGGAAAAGAACAATTATATCATCTTACTCATTGTCTTTATAGGTCAAGGCATATTTCTCTTGACTCTGAAATGGCTCTTTAATCTTTTTTAAATACTAAAGGTCAAGATTGATGTATTCAACTACCATTATAATTAAAACTGGTTTCATGGTAAAACAATTTCCATTCTAGGACTGTTAAAGTGATTTAAAAATAGAAGTAATGCTATATGCTTGATGCTTTATAAAGCCTTTCTCATTTGATCTGCACAGCAACTTTGTAAAATAGGAAATGCAAGCAATATGATCTCCTTCCCACAGATTAGAAAATTGAAGCTCTCTGAAATTGAGGGACTTTCTTTAGATCACATAGGTATTAACTATGAGATTGGAATCCAATATTTATTTCTCTAAATTCAACATCATTTCCATTTTATGCAAATATAACATGAATGTAAATCAAGTGGAAATACCGCACATTGTTTTAATAAAACTACCTTCTGAAGAGTGGCTTGTAAAATTAATATTTGCTAAATGATTTACTACTAACAAACAAGATTTACTTTCTAATAGGAAAGGGTTTAAATAGGATTAATAAGCATAATTTTAAAATGATTTCAAAGTGATCAAGTTACAAGGCAACAAAACAATTTGAATGGATAGTTAAATTTTAATCATCATAAAAATAGTTATCCTTAATGTATAATGCTGCATTTTCTTATTAATATAGGTTGCTCTGTTAACCTCACCAGTTACCACTTTCTTAGAGAAACAGCATTTTTGTTTCCTGCTGAGAGAGTAGCAAATGCTTTGGAGAAACCAATGAAGAAAACACACTTAAGACTGAAAATTTCCTTTTGGGTAATTTCTCACCTAAATGCTAAGACTTTACATTTAGTTTGCATCTGAGACCTCAAGTAAGACAGAAATATTTCTATTTGGCAGCTTGTGTTCAGAAAAGGTATCAGTGATTGCCAACATGAGCCTGCAGCCACTACCCTTCCTCCTGTTACAAATGGCAGCCTCCCGGGGGGGAAGTATATGTGTGTGTGTGGGGGGGGGGGGGAGGGGGGAGGGGTGACTTTCTAAAGGAAGCACTTCAACCCGGACCACCAAAGCAAAGAACACTTTCACTTTGCATTTAGTCTGTATAATCACTGTAACACAGGTTTTTTCAAAGTTTGGTCCTAGAAAGTTGTTAGAATCATCTGGCACTTGTGGAGAGTGCAGCCAGGTCTCTCCAATATGCATTGCGAATGCTGTGATCTCCTATTCAATTTGTCCAGGGCATTCCTTTCAGAATGAAAAGTGCAACCCATTTGTGAATTATGAAATCAATTATGTGGGTCCTGACAAGCATGTTTTAAAAATTAAAGATGTCAAATGGAGAGGAAAATAATCAGAGGTCCTTCCACACAGTATGGATAAAGTATTGTTTCATGGAACTTTGGTTTCAATCATCTGCATATGAATGTACATGTGCATATACATAGTCACATACCAGTATATATATATATATATATGTGTGTGTGTACTCATGAATGTATGCATGCATGTATGTATATAAACACTGGGTCACACTGTAAAGATATTTCTCATTGTAGGTTGTGGCCCCCAAACTCTGAATGCTCGGCATTAAGGAATTTAATTAGCTCCCTTACAGTCAATGGAACCCTTCTTCGAAGGACTATAGGTGTCTCTTGGGCACAGGCGGCCTGGTAATGTAGAGAGAACTGCCCACACTGAAGCTAAGTCTCAGAATAGCACTCTGTTCCTTAATTTGCATATTCAAATAATATACAAATCAACATATAAATACACCTTACTCCACAGCAATGTTGTAAAGAAGCTTAACTAGAGATTCAGGATAGATTTTCTAACTCTTAAAATAATTAGAAATACCCAGAAAACACACCCAGCCAGCTTTGCTTTTCATCTCAGCTTGAACCAGAAATTAGCTAAAGACAAAATCTTAATCTTCCTAAGCATTTGTAGTTTTAGGTCTTGCAAATGTTTAACTATATGAAATCTTTCTTAGTCATTGATGATCTTACGACATCTAGAGAATCATTTTAAATTATTATTCTTTCAACCTGAAGTTTTGGCAATTTTGTATCACCTGAAATTATCCTAAAATATTTATGGGAAAAATATTTGGATAAGAAACTAGCATAAATTGAACATGTTCTGAGAACATTTGTTTTAAGTTAGTGTACTGAAACCAAGGCTTGTTTTGGGCTTCCTCTGATCATTCTGTAGAGCCCAAATCCCTCACTCTCACCAGGACCCTATGAGACTGACCTTATCAGTTCCTGACAATAAAACAATTTTCTGACACATCAATTGCATAAGCACTCAGGACTAGATTAACCCTCAGGAACTTGCTGGGTTAGGATTAAGTGAAGGGATTCAAGGCCAAGCTTACATTTTCAAATGTAAGATTTATTTTTATTTTATTATTTTATTTTTATTGTTGACACTATTACATATGTCCCCATTTTCCCCCAGTCCCTGCTCCCTGCTCCCTCTGGCCATCACCATAAGGGTTATGCTTATATGTTTTTTGGTTAATCCCTTCACCTTCTTCCATCTAGTCTCTCCCCTTCCCACTGACAGCTGTCAGTCTGTTCCATGTATCCATGCCTCTGTTTCTATTTTGTTAGTAAATTTATTTTATTCATTGAGTTCCACAGATAAGTGAGATCACATGCTATTTGTCTTTCTCTGACTGGCTTATTTCACTTAGCAGAATACTCTCCAGGTCCATCCATGCTGTCTGCCTTTTGCAGATTATCCTGAATACTAAGAACATTTTCACTCTGTACTTAAATCTATATAATCACTAAACAGAAGTTTTAACAAAGCGTGATCCTGGATCAGCATTAGGAGATTAATCTGGGCATTTCTAAGAAATACAAATCCTGGGCTCTTCCCCACACTGAATAAAAAACAATAAAAAAAAGGCCCTCAGTTGGGGTCCAGGGATGTGTTTAACCAATGCTCCAGAGAATGCATACTCAAGTATGAGTACCACTGCACTAAAACATGATGAAATTGTTTTTCTTTTCTGGGGTCAGACTGTAATTACTACTTTAAGGAAAGTAAGCTGGGAGGTAATGGATACTCCTACAATGGTTCTAGCTAACTTTATTAAAAGGGCAATGTTGAAGTCTATGTATTATTTAGATTTCTGCTTTTCTTTCATTCTCTTGCTACTCAATCCCACCCAACTTTTAGGCAATTTTCCAATTTGTTTTTAGCAACAAAATAAGAATATACTAGTAAACACAATTTTGGTGAATCTAAAGTTAATCAATTTGTAACTTATTAAAATTTGTGATTTAAAAAATAATGTGGTGAGGGAGAGGATGAAATTTAACCACTTAAAAGAAGTTTGGGGCTACTTGTGAATTTCCATTTTTGCCTTGAAGGATTAGATACCTTTTGGTGCTGAAACTAGCTCCATTACCCATATTATAAGCCTTTATAATCTTTGAAGCACAATGCCTGGTCAAAGTGATTGCTCAGTAAATGTTTGAGAGAGTGAGTAACTAAAGAAAATAATCCAGACTCTAAGTACATGAATACAAATACAAAACATTCACTTTCCAAAATATTGAATTAGAATGTTTCTAAAAATCTTTACCAAGTGTAATGCCAGTTTTCATTCTTTAAACTTTCAACAGTCTAATATATATTGTGTTCCTATATGCATTTGGCCAATTTGTGGCCTTTTAGTTTATTATTGGTCTATACTCTTCTATTCCTCTGCCTAGACAATTCTGTTTTAATTATAACCTTTCATTATTTTTCTTTTTACAGAATTTTCTACACTACTCTTGTATGTTTACTTGTATAAACAGCCTTTCCTCTAAAAGAAAATAATCTATTGGTGTTTTGATTGGGATCATACTGAAATATTTTACGTTAATTTAGGGAAATTCAAATTGTTCAATACTAAAACTTCCTTTTCAAATATAAAAGCTTCTTTTTGTGCCCCTTAGGATTTTTAAAATTTTTATTCAGCAGATGAATTTTACACATATATTATTAGTTTATTGCCTGGTATATTCTGAATTTTTTAAAAATGAGATCTTTGCTTCCATTATATTTTCTTAAAATGAGATCTTTGCTTCCATTATGTTTTCTAACTACTGCTTTTTATATATGGAGAAGCTATTGATTTCTTTGTATATTATCTTATACTCAGTCACTTATTAACTTTTCTTTTTGCTATAGCTTTTCATTTGATTCTCCATGATTTTTATCAAGGTGAACAATCATATCATCTGCAAATTCTGATCTACCTACCTCCTCTCTATTTTTATATTATATTACTTCTCTTGTTTAAATGTATCTTTCCTATAATTTTGAAAACACAGTTTCTTCCTTACAAGGTAGATACAAAAGTTACTAAAATTTATAGTAAGTGAATTTAAAATAAATGTGTAAAATTATTTCTAACAGTCTGAAGTTAGATTACAGAACTCCTAGTCCATGGAATTTATAGACACCTAGAGTTATAATCAAACACAAAAGCTAGATTTTAAAAGAAACCAGACTAATTCTGTGACCAATAAATACAACTCCATTAATGCACGCTGAGGAAGTGGTAATCATGCTTTTGGGGTATGAACTGATAAACATGGGGACATACAGATTCCTCTCATTTGAGAATTGATCACTGGACACAGGCATTGTGTTTATTTTCACTCATTAAATTAAAGGACATTTGCCCTAACCGGTTTGGCTCAGTGGATAGAGCGTAGGCCTGCGGACTCAAATTAAAGGACATGGGCCAGTGGAAGAGGCAGTATTAAAATTATATGGGTCTAATATTGACTCATGTATTTCACAGACCACAGTGTATTTTAATTTGCCACCAATACATTTCATATTTTATCTAGATTACCTGGTTTCCATGAGTGAAACATTAGTGATTCTTTGCCTTTAAAATGTATAGTAATTTCAAACAAGTAAACTAATTTGAAATTTGACTTCTAAATATAAGGATCAAGCAAAAGTTATACCAGAGGTCATCTGGAACATAACTTACTTCCATATTTCAAGTAGAATTCATAGACATCATTAACCTTTCCTAATCTAGATTTCACATGAAATAGAATCTAGTCATTTCTAGCAAATGTTCTGAAATGTTTTTTTCAGTGTGAAATAGCTAAAAATTAAAATTACTCGTTATATTTTGCTTTAGAAATTCAGGGGAATCCATCAGCTATGCTCAGGAGAGGGGGAGGCCCCTGTCATTCTGTTTGTCTTAACCTTCTAGTTTATCAAGATTTCCAGGAGTGGAATATCTTACAGCTTTAACCGTAAAATTACTGCCTCTAGATCTTATCAGCTTCAAGGCCAGAGCAGTGTGAACTGACTGACAGCTAAATGGAATCTAGATGAAGTGATTGAGACTACAAGTCACTCAAAGTCCCATTTTATTAAGTGCTTTAAAAATGAGGTCCCAGAACCTTCAGTCAATTTAGGATTTAGTGTAGGAAGCAGAAGATTCGTGGTATTCTGTCGGAGGAGTTTCATTTGAGGGCTCACATTGGCTGAAGGAAAAGGGGACACAGGAAAACAGAAAAATAGAACTGATTTATACATATTTTATGCACTCTTCTAAAATTAAATTAAAAATTCTTTCTAAGCATATCTTTATATATGATAATTAGACAGAAGATTTTATCTCATGTGACCATATTGTTTTTCCATCTCTATATAGCTATAATCAATAATCCAACATTATTTTCCCTTTTTTCCCCCTTTGGTAAGATAGACGGGCAGCTCAGCTCCTTCTAACATAGTCATTTCCCATAAATATAAGGAAGCCCTTCAAGTACTGTTATGAAAAAAAAATGTCTGAGATATACTGCTAGGTAAAAAAAAAAGCAAGATGCAGTATTTTTATCATTTAGATTTAAAAAATGGTAATGAGAGAGGGAGAGAAAGGCATTCTACTTGTATATTCATAGACTATCCCTAGAATGACACTAAAAAGAACTTGATAACAGTGGTTGCCTTTAAGGAAAAGAACTGAGGAATAGGGCTGAGAAGGAGACTACATTATGCACTTTCTTATATTTTTTGAATTGTGCAATTTAAAATGTATAATTCACATAAATAAATTAATTAAAAATCTAAAACAAAGCAAGTGGCCATAGGGACCTGCAAAGGAATAAGAAGGCAAAGTCATTTTCTGAGGCGCTATACATATTCAACTTAGAAAAAAAAATTCCCTACACTAAGTCCATAAACACATAAACCCAAGGATAAAAAAATAAAAGTATCTATAATTTTTAAATGAATTCTTAACTTTCTATAAATTGAGAAAGGTAGGCCAAACTTTTACTTATATAGTAATGGATGGTCATTCAAATTTTCACCCAAGTAATTGAAAGAAATGACAATATTTTATATTAATCAAAAGAGGGAGAGATACAAACAATTTTAGTTTCAACATATTTTCCTTGTGCCCCTTGGTGGAATCCAATTTTAGCAAAAGCCACTTAACACATATAATTACTAAATGAATATACAGGAAGATGTAAAACTTAGCTTTCATATCACAGTCTCAACAGTGATTAGTGTAACCTTATTTAACAAAGAAGAAGAAAAAAACCCTCCATAATAAGCATCTAATTATAAGAATACAAATGTTATTTTATGGAGTAGTGAGTAAATGAAGTTCCTTAAAGCAAATTGTCAATTACTGAATAGTGTGGTGTAAGATAAACTGTGTTTTGATAAGCACAAAATATCACCTACTACAATCACAAAATTTTGATATTCAAATGCATATTGTTTTCAGGTTTCAAAATTCTAAAATTCTGTAAGTGATATCACAGAAAAATAATAAAGAAAAATAAATTAGAATTTCAAATGAAGGAAAACACACAAGAAACTTGGTAATGTAGTTAGAAGAAAGATCAAAGTATAATAAGTTCAAAATTATAACTATAGGCACACACAACTCTTTTACCTTAATGTCATGTGTTACTAAAATATTAACAATAATTAGATCCCTAGAATTAATTTAATGAATGTAAAACATTTATTCTAGTAGTAACTCAGCAGAACTTATATCCAGAGATGTTCTAACAAAAAAGTAACATAATGTTTTTGAAAATTCTTATATAATACTACCAGCAGAAATGCCTTTTAAATGTGTGTATATATTTATATATGTAAAACATATATATATGTAATTTGTACACACATGGTAATTTAAAAATTGGTACTTTGTACCATAACATATTCATCAAATAAAATTTAATTTGTTACCATCATAATCTTCTGAAAAATTCTGACATTTTTAGGTACCTTTAACATGGACAACTTTTACAATGCACAAGCAAAAATAAAATTCTAAAACATTTATATAAAATATATATTTTCATTTAAAGTTATAAAACTAAAGTAAATCACACGCTCAAATAAAAGTTGTCCATAAATGATTCAGAGATCCTTCTAGTATGAGAAAGATGGTTTTATATTGAATATTAGATTAGGCAAGGAAATATTCGAATGCTAATCATTTATTTTTCTTAGCAGTGGCTTCAATTGCAAATCATTATCTTTTTTCATTGCCGTATCTTGAGAAAGTGGTTTGTACACTAAAGTAAAGTTTTCTTTGTGGCAGGAAATTATTCCTAATAAATTCAAATCAAAGTATTTCAGTACAAACAGAGGTCAAATGTAAGAGAGAGTCTAAGTAATTATTCGGAGAACCAGAGCAGGAAACTGAATAAAGGTGATAGGTTTGTGATATTTCCAAGTACCCATATTTAACTAGTTTTACCTCAACTAAGTTAATTAACTATACATTTCACTTATTAGAGGTTCTTAAGAAACAGCCCAATTTCAGTCAGGAATTGTGTCTACAGAATAGGCTTCTCCTACACAGTCCGTTGCATCAGGCATGCTTGATAGGTTGACTATTAAACAGCTAGAAGAACTGAATTTATATGGCACAATCTGGCTCAACATTTGAAAAGAAATGGCTTGAGTGTTGACTAACAAGTTGTTAAAGATTGTGCTCATAGACACAGACAACTGTGGTGATTACCAGAGGAAAACAGGGGCAGGGGGAGGCAGAAGAGAGTCAAGGGGGGATAAATGGTGACTGAAGGAGGTTTGACTGAGTGGTGAACACATCATACAATATACAGATTATATATTATAGAATTGTACCCCTGAAACCTACATAATTTCACCCTAATAAATTCAATACAATCGAATGTCACCCCGATAAATTCAATAAAAATTTTTTTAAAGGATAAAAAAGATTGTGCTCATATAACTTCTTTGAATGGTTCTACAGTGAATGAAACTGATACATAAAAATAAGTAAATTTCCTTTGATGACATGGGCACTTATCAAAAAATCTCTGAGTTTTAACAATCTAAACAACCAAAAAGCTACAAATATTCTAACATTTGGCAAAAGGAGGATGGTAGGAAATCTTAAATAGGTTTCATGGCACCCAAACTTTGTTAACTTCACTATAGTAACAGATGTGAAAATGCAAAGAGAACCACCAGGTCTCTGAAAGAAGCAGATGAAGATCTCTAGCACCATTGAGAGGGGAACTAAAAGGGAAATAAATTTGGTAAGAAATACAAGTAACACTAGCAGATGCATATTTAGATAATATAAATCTATCACATGGCACTATCATATGTGCTCTGATGAGGGCACCTATCATCGTTCCCGGCAAAAGTTATCTTTTTATTTAACTTTTACACTTCTCTTGCTAAAAGGGAAATTTTCTTATAAAAATGAAAAACAAAAAACCATCTTTAACAAAATCTTAAATATGAACGCATTTTAAAACGTGTAAATTAATATGTACAATTGATACTACGAAGTGGTGGAGTACTTTCAGTAGTTTCCCACTATTCCCAGTTGTTATAATTCCGTTAATTTATTTTTAATATTAGTTTAATTTACCAATTAATAAATAGAAATCATGCATCAAATTTATGTAATGGATAACTGAAGGAGAAATGCCACTTTTTCATACTGTATATAGAAAAAAAGTCAAATAATAAAATTTACCCTGTTAATGTTTGCACCTGTATTCACATGACCTGGAATAATCAATTCAGTTAACTTAGTAACAGCACTAATAAATCTAGTTAACACATTTCCAGTTGATAAGGATGTTTAACAGGGAGCCAGAAATCAGTGTGAAGGTAAACAGAAACGCCTGGAGAAAATAAAGTAGGGGAAGGATGAGGCTGGAGGCATGGTATGCTATCATGAGAGGGTGGATGAAACAAAAATGGGAAAATACTCTTTCTCTTCATTTTTCAGTTTTCCTAAGGCCTTGATAGTGGCAAGTACTTCCCTTCCCACTGCAAATGACTTTTTGGGTGACCCTTCTCAGGAGCACTATAAAGTACTGGAATCTATTTTTATGTTATGGGAAAGATAGTTATTTTTACATCTAGGACATTTTACAATTCCTTTGTGAACATTATGTTTGTAAAGCTGGGAGGAAATTGCTTAATCTATGTAACCACTTATTTTATCGATAGGTGAACTGAGATGCAAAAAGGGTATCATTTAGTTTATAATCTACATAAATATATTGGGACTAAAAGGTTTAGACATGCCATACCTATTGTTAGTACCTATTGTTAAGAAAACAAGAGACAAATATACATAAGAAATAATGCAAAAACACAAAGAAAAGGTTACAAAAAAGAACTCTCCACTGAGAATAGCTACTGTTCTGATGTTAGTAAGAAAAGGTGAGCTAGAAGTAAAGAACTTCAAAGAATGGATTAGGGAAAAGGCACTAAATGATGAAAGTGTAAACACGTAGTCGTTACAAACAGAAAAGTATGTATAAAGTACTTACCAAGTACATGTTACATCTTGAAAATCCATAAAATGAAAAATGTAAAGTTTCTCATATTATTATTTTCTAACAAATTTGTTTCTACCTCTATTTCATTATAAAAACAAAGTATATGGTAAGATAAAAAAGGGGTGCTTGTGCTTATTTCAAATCCCAGGCTCCTTTTACATAGGACATCTAGAAAAATCAATCCCACTGCTACTTTAGCTAGGCAGTTCTAAATGACTACAGTCTTTTATAAGCTTAGTTGAGGTGAAAATAGAAAGCTCAGGTGACAGAGTTTGATGATTTGATGCTTATAGCAATGATCAGAGCCAACACAAATATTTTTCATTGGAACTACCTAGATCCGTGGTCGGCAAACCGCGGCTCGTGAGCCACATGTGGCTCTTTGGCCCTTTGAGTGTGGGTCTTCCACAAAATACCACCACACTCAAGGGGCCAAAGAGCCTCATGTGGCTCGCAAGCCGCGGTTTGCCGAGCCACAAGTTTGCCGACCACTGACCTAGATCATTGCTCCCCTAATTATCTACACCACTGTCTCTTTGGTAGAATAAAAAATGGCACATGGGTAAACATTTTTAATTTACTTTTAAAGAATGGATTTTAATATAACTTAGAAAAAAATACATATCATTTTCTCTTTTAAAAGTGAATCAACTAAAAAATATATTAAGTAAACAGTATAGGTGGCATGAGAATATGGCCAAATTTAAATGTCTAAGGTGTGGGAAATGTTGCCCTTCATAAAGTAACTTCTCTGACAATGAGCTAGTATAAATATTACTGGTGAAAGATGTGAAATTTCCAAACTAAATGATATTTTACTCTGTATATTACTTCTTGGTTTTTATCTCATAAAAAGCCAGTGTAAATCAACATAATATAAAAGTAAGTTCTTTGGGGAGAAATTTAAAAGATTTTACTGAATATCATTGAAGAAAACCTATTAAAGTTAGTATTAATGCGTGAGAATCCCCTCTCTTTTCTCCTACTATTAATGAAAACTTCCAAATTCATATAATTGTCGGGTGCATATCAGGAACATTCTGCATAATAGCACACATACTACATTCTGGATTCATACCACAATACTAAAAACCTAACACTTTCTTGCCCCAGCCCAATCTGTGTCGTTTTTTTTCTCCCTATATTGGAAAATGTCAATAGTGGCTACCAAGAGGCTAAATTAAACAAATAAAAACTCAAATACTTACTGTCGCTGGGGAGGCCCGAGTGGTATGCGTCACGGAGTGACCAGAATTCTCCATTGAATTGCCGATCAGATAGGTTCCCCCGGAGCTGCTGATGAGCTGTCCTCCCGTGACGCCCATCTGAATCCCACCAGTGCCCACCATACTGTGGGATGAGACCACGGTAGTCACCTGTGCAGAACTCCCTTGAGTATCAAAGTAATTCCCTCCAGTGTTTTGGCTGTACATTTGCGTTTCTGTGTAAGGATAAGTTGTTGTTCGGCTTTAGAAGAAGAAGAAAAAAGAAATTTACTAGCTTATTTATATCACCTTATTTCACTTTTTCTAGTGAGTATATATGTTTAAAATATATCCTTTGGAACATGACAAGTTTTGTATTTTGTATAAAACTTCATTTCCAGAAGTAGTTGTGTTTACTTTCCAACTTAAAGGTATGGTACATGTCTTTAAGTACCTCAACATGTTCTCTGTACTGTAGAACTCTTGCCCTCTACTTGTGTCTACCTCCAGCATATAAATAGGTTCAGGTCTCTTCCCCGCAAAAAGTCTTGCTGAGTGACTTCTTCAATTTCTTATAAAACTTCCTGCAAATCCCAGTTTTAGAAAAGTTGGGATCTGGCGTGAGTTGAGGCTGGTAAGTCAACTCCCTATGCTACTTCACATTCCTAGGTGACTTGCAATAACCCTCCATGACTAAGGAAGCTTGCATGGTTATCTTTCTTGCCACCATAAGGATCTTGAGCAGTTCACTCACATTGTACCCTAAGTCCCTATCTACATCTCTCTCTTCCTCTATACTCAAGATTCTCCTTGATGAATTACTATGCTAGCTCTTCACCCTGTCACTTTCCACTTCCTAACAACTGCAGTAAAGCTTCTGCTTTGGCCTTTTGTTGAAACTGCTTTTAATAAGGTCACTTGAGACCAAATCTAAATACCAAGATATAAGGGTTCTGTCAGTCCTTATCTTTGTTGACCAGTCTGCTATATAGCATTGTTGACTACTCCGTGTTGCCCTTTCCCTGCTCTTTCGGTTCTGATTAAGCTTATTTCATTGATTTATTTTTCATTTCCAGTTGGTTATGACATTTTAACATGACTTTTTCACTTTTTATTTTAAGATAAGTATATGCTCACAAGAGGTTGTAAAAATAGTACAGAGAAATATAAAGTACTTTTACTAAAAATTCAAATATAAAGTTAAAATTCTGCTTGTCATTCTCTTCAACCCACATCTCAGAGCTAGCCACTACTGACGATTTAATGTGTAGATTTTCAGACATTTTTTATGTATACACTGGGTCTCTCTTAATCTCTCTTGTTCCTTAGTTTCTATGACACTTATTTTCCACTATTTACTTTCTCTATCACTACCTTTCAAGAACATGTCAAAGCTCCATTTTTATGGCACTTTAAACAATGACATCTTCTGAGGTCTCTATGTTTAGTTCTTATTCAGACCATATACCTTTACCATATACCATAGGACTATGTAGATGTTCACAGTAAACAATCTTGCATAAGTTGATTTCTCCACTCTCTTTACTTTCTAGTTATACTTAAGATTTTTAAATCTGAGTTTCAAATAGCCACCTGGTTATCTTTATTAGGAAACCCTATGCAATATGGGAGGTCCCATATATAAAAATTAAAAAGGAAATTCCTTCTCTCTCTCCTTTCCTGTGTTCCCTCTCTCCACAGAGAGCAGCATAGCCACTCTCAGCTTTAGAACTATTGCCTCTTTCCTCAGACTGACAGTAGTCACTAAGTCCTACCAATTTTACCTTCTAAATAGTTCTCCAACTCTTCTTTCCAGTCTTGTACTTAATGTATTAACTCATAACATTTTGCATTATAATTGCCTTCTAATTGGTTTTTCTGCCTCTAAATCAGGCTCTTTTCCAATCTATTTTCAACTGTGTACCAGGGGAGTTTTTCTAAAATGCAAATACAAAAACAAAACTTTTCTTAAAGACCTTTCCAGGATTCTCTCTTGCCCTCAGGGGGAATTCAGAACCCTTGACTGAACTTACAAAACCAGTAGGGCTGGTGCCTACCTAATCTCTGTCCTGGTACTAGCCATGCCCTCAAATGCTTTTTCCACTCACACCATCCTGGCCTTTTTACTGGTCCCCCAAAGAGCCATTTTCTCTTGCTTTTGTTTGTCGCACATGGTTTCCTCTGCCTGGAAGGCTTTTACATTTTTCTTCTACTCTCTTCCTATTTCCTTATCATTCATAAACTCTCAGCTCAAACATCACTTACCTTATCCCCAAATTATTTTTTCTGTACCCCTTGCCCTCTCTGGTCACTATTCATAGGACTGTTATGCGTTGTTCTCTGTATTTTCCTAATGCATACTCTGTGCATACCTGAATCATAACTCTCAACATAGTTATTGCTGAATTCCTCATGTCTTAATACTCCCATGAAATTATGTTTTATTCCCATCTGTACCCTCAATACTTAACAAGTTTCTGGTACACTGTGAGCACACAAATCAACAGATAAAAATATAATCTGATAAAATAGCCAGTTTCATAAATTTATAAAACATAAAGACTTTTTTTTGGTTAAAACATGAGAAACTATTCAAAGATTTGTCTATAGCATTTAAAACAGGTCATTTGAACTCATTATAAATTACACTTGTAAATTTAAATTATAAGCTTTAGTAAAATAATAATAGTGCTCTGAAAGTATTGCACACTGAGTAAGTTAATACATTCCAGCAACAGCCAGTGTAGCAGAAACAGGTAAGACTTTAGGTTTTTTTTCTTTATTGATTAAGGTATTACATATGTGTCCTTACCCCCCTTTAACCCCCCCCCCCCACTCATGCCTTCACCTCCCTGGTATCTGTGTCCATTGGTTATGCTTATATGCATGCATACAAGTCCCAATAACCCCATAGAGAACATTTTTTAAATAGAGAAAAAAAGCCATTTTAAACACATGTACAGTTCTTCTCTCATCATTGCTCTCTAGCTCCTATTGGGAGTCTCATCTATATATTTCATTACATACTGATAAAACAGTCATGCTGATTTCAAATTTAGGTAAAAAGACAAATGAGGTCACTCTAATTTATGTCCACTGGATATGACAGTGACCTTATCTGACTCTACTTAAAATAACACAATCTAGTATAGCCAAGTAAGGTATACAAATTGATACAGGACAATAAATACTTTGACAGATGGAAGACATGGTGCTGGCTTTCATTTTCAGAGTCTTAACAAAATGCCCAAGCATGCTCCCTAGTAATAAGTTGATTTCATATATAAAACATAGTAATCACAAATGATAGCTAAAATACTGACCATTTAATATGCAATGGGTACTATTCTATGTGCTTCAGGTATTTACTCATTTAATCTTCATTTCAACTCTATGAGATAGGTGCTATTACAATTCCTTTTGCACAGACAAGGTGAATAGGTTGAATAGCTTTATCCAAAGATAAGAATGGGTAAAAAATTATTTGGAATATGCACTGAGCCCATACTCTCAAACATTTTATCATATAAAAAGAACTTAACTTGTTATGTGTGTAAATTATACTTGTGAATGACTATTGGGGAATAGCCTTAACAGGCGGTACAAGGGCCATATGATTTTTTGTTGCTATTTGGGATTTCCTTACATCTTACTTCACTGTTTACTGGCCCCACACTACTCTCCTCTCTCACCCAGAACAGGACCTGCAGATGCACTTGCCATGGTAAAGAGATAGAAAAGGTGGGACTATTTCAGAGGATACACCATCAGACACTTGGAATCAATAAATTTATGATCATGGAAGTTACTACTCTATCACAAGAGAAACATTTCAAGGAATTTATAACACTCCATCTTTGGGGCATGACTCCCTTTACAATTAGTTCTCAGTGAAGTAATATTAGTAATGCAAACAAATGAATCATCCTGATATATAAAAACCCTGGGTCCGTCACATCCACGACCAGGAGGCTCGACCAACTGGAAGTCAGTCTTGCTGTGGCGACCCAGCGCTGACTACTATGGCTGCAGGCACGGTGACCCAGCACTGACTGCTGAGGGGGCTGCGAATCAGGCCCAGAGAGAGGCCTGAAGAGAGAAGCAGGGTATAATCTGTAGCCTCTGTGGCAGTTGTTGATCAGAACTTGCCTCTTTTTTTAGCTCCAGGCCTGGTCAGCAGCCATGCCTCCATTTCTTTCCAGGCCTCCACCCCGCCTTTCTGATCAGGCTCCTTGACAGACCCAGAGATGCTGACTAGCATAGAAACTGGCCATTCAGAACCAAATCTGGGTTAACTGTGAGGAGCCAATGGCTGCCTAGGAGGCCGCGCTTTTGATGCTGACTGGCATAGAAACCGACCAATCAGAACCAAATTGGCCAGCAGAGGAGGGTAGTTGGGGGCGAGATCAGGCCTGCAGGGGAGGGCAGTTGGGGGCAACCAGGCCAGCAGGGGAGGGCAGTTGTGGGGGACCAGCCCTGCAGGAGAGGGCAGTTGGGGGGGCAGGCTGGCAGGGGAGGGCAGTTGGGGGCCATCAGGCCAGCAGGGGAGGGCAGTTGGGGGTGAGATCAGGCCAGCAGGAGAGGGCAGTTGGGGGGCAACAGGCTGGCAGGGGAGGGCAGTTGGGGGCGATCGGGCTGGCAGGGGAGCAGTTAGGTGTTAATCAGGCCGGCGAGGGAGCGGTTAGGGGGTGATCAGGCTGGCAGGCAGAAGTGGTTAGGGGAAATCAGTCAGGTAGGCAGGCAAGCGGTTAAGAGCCAGCAGTCCCAGATTGTGAGAGGGATGTCCGACTGCTTGTGGGATCAGGCTTAAACCAGCAGTCAGACATCCACCGAGGGGTCCCAAATTGGAGAGGGTGTAGGCTGGGCTGAGGGATACCTACCCCAGTGCAAGAATTTAGTGCACTGGGCCTATAGTAGGTAAATAAAGTCTAGGTCTGTAGTCCTCAAGTCAGTATAAAAATATGGCAGCAAAATGAAATGCAACCTGCTTTTATTTTCATACTTCTCTCTAGTTGGAGATGATTCAAGAGATAGAAAATGAGCAAAAAATAAGACAAGGGTAAAAGTCACTAAAAAGTATGTCTAATTCATATACTGTCCTCATTACTGAGTCATTACCTATGTGACTTGGAAGACTTGGCTATTGCACAAACACACCCTGGGATAAAGACTGGCAATTTCTATGGGAGGGGAAAAAGGACAATTTTATCAGAAAATGAATTTGTCTCTGATGAACAATGTACACTTGCAATGAGAATAGAGGAATTTTAAACATTGGATTGGGTAACAGAGGCAGACCATTATGTCCTTAGCCATTGTTCTTTAAAGGTAAGAAGATAAGCATGAATGTATTTGTGGGAGTACTGTCTGGAGCTAGAGTTAGTAGAAATAACTCCTCGAGGTCTTTCCATGGTCTAAATGCTCTAAGCTCTGCCCTGACTGGTTTGGCTCAGTGGATAGAGCATCGGCCTGCAGACTGAAGGGTCCCAGGTTCGATTCCAGTCAAGGGCATGTATCTTGGTTGCGGGAACATCCCCAGTGGGGAGCGTGCAGGAGGCAGCTGATTGATGTTTCTCTCTCATCGATGTTTCTAGCTCTATCCTTCTCCCCTCCTCTCTGTAAAAACATAAATAAAATATATTTTAAAAAATAAAATAAAATAAATGCTCTAAGCTCCTGAATAAATACTGAAGAACTTATGTAAAAAAAGAAGCACCAACAGCAAAAATAGCAGTTCTTTATAGGTACTAGAAATAATGACTCTTTAATTCTGATTCCTCAGAGTAGTTTATCTTTCATATTGTATAATGAATACATGTGAGTTATTGCTTGCACATTATTTTCCCCAGACATTTTCAAAGTACAGGGTGGGGCAAAAGTAGGTTTACAGTTGTTCATCTGGAAAATAATACAATAAATAATAATACAAGAATAAACACTGTGTTTCACGTATTCACAACTGTAAACCTACCTTGCCTACCCTATGTATATTTGAGAAAATAACTCAATATTTGGCATATCTGACTGGAAGCAGCTATTTCTGGACTGTACATTCCTGAAACAGCTAAATTCCCAAAGCAATTCTGTTCACATTTGAAAGATTTGCCTCTCCTCCTTTTGTTTGTTATTTATTGATTGCCACAGGCTGTTATGAAAATAATGTCATATTATTTCTATGGCAGGAAAGAAATCTTTTCATTGTTCTGTGTATGTATGCAGTAATGACTGTACACACATAGATATGTGCACACTTGCTGAGAGAAGCTTCTTCACAGCTGACTGTATTGTAAAGTCCTATGTAAATGCCAGGACTCTGATCCATTGAGTTCAGTAAATTACTACTGTCCCATCATGCCTCTTCATACACCCTGGGATTAGTATGTCTATTTACCTCAGCTATAACCAATTTTTCTGTTTTCTTTAACTTTATGTATCTTATCCACAATTCCAGATATATAAAGTATCTCTAAATTATGTTTTGTATTTTATAGGTCTTAAATATCCTCTCCTACCAATAAGCTAGTCAACGATAAAATCAAACAATGGAATGAAAATGTCGACTTAAGGAAATAAAATCTCTTGCAAATTTTATACTATAAAATTTATTGTGAAGACAGAATGTAGTAATGTTGGTCATTATAATATCTTACATTGGTACAATGTTTTATGATTCCAGGATACTTTGTACTCATTCTTTTAACAGATATTTACTGAGCATTTATTTTGGCACCTAGATTACAAGGAACAAAAAAGACATAACCTCTTCTATCATAAGGGCTACATAACATAAGAAGAAAGTGGTGAATAGAAAGGAACAAAAATAAGATTATTAGAAATTTCCTCAAGTCTATGAAAGAGAAAAATAGAACATTAAAATTTAATAAATAGGAGGAGCATATTAGATAGGTCAGTCAAGAATGTTACCCCTAAAGAAGAGATATTTAGGTTGAAATTAATGATGAAAAGCAGCCAGCCCTATGGAAAATAGAAGAAAAAAATCAGAAAGAGAATACAGCATGTACAAAAGCCACAACACAGGGAAGATCCTGGCATGTAGGAAGAAATTAGAAGTCTATTATGGCTGGCTATGACAAACGAGAAGAATATTAGAAAGCAATGAGGTTTTCAAAGTAGGTAAAAGCTAAATATTCAAGTATTATAAACAAAATTTTTTAAACTGTGAGTCATGATCTACAATTTTAATTCGTCATAACAGCATTAAAAAAAGAAAGATATTAGATAGGGTCAGAGCTGATTATAGCTAGAAGATAGGATTATTTTGAGGAACTTTTGTTTCTATCATTTAGATATATGGTATGTGTGTGTGCATACTCGTATGTGTATGTGTGTATTTACCTGAGTATAACATGAACATCTAACTTTCTCAATGTGGATGGGAGTTTAAAAAGCTTGAAGCACATTGTATGGACTATGGCAAGAGGTTTGGATTTTGTTTTAAGCTGGGATAGGGGTAAGGAGGATGGGTAAGGGAGGTAACGTAAGGTTTGAGTCAGAGAAACAACTCTAACAAAAGCCTTAGGCCAGAGAAATCATGGGAAATCAGGGGAAAGGAAGTGGCAAACGGTACAATCCTGCAGATGGGGTCACGTGAGATGACTCTGGACCACGTTCATTAGATGAAATGATAGGAGGTAATCTTTTTTAAAAAAATATATATTTTATTGATTTTTTACACAGAGGAAGGGAGAGAGAGAGAGAGTTAGAAACATCGATCAGCTGCCTCCTGCACACCTCCCACTGGGGATGTGCCCGCAACCAAGGTACATGCCCTTGACCGGAATCAAACCTGGGAACTTTCAGTTCGCACAGGCCGACGCTCTAAACACTGAGCCAAACTGGTTACGGCGATAGGAGGTAATCTTATTGGCAAGTGTTTCCATGTAGGGATAGCAGTATCTACCTGATTGGACTAGACTGAGAAAATGAGTAAGTGAAGGCAGACAGAAGAAATAATTTTTAAAATATATTTGAGAGGACATGAGGGAACTAGGAGAACTGGGGAACTAGGAAGAATTGTTTCTAGAGATGGGGGATGTATTTTTCACTTAATTTCCACTAAGTGCATCACATAGGTTAGGAATTGCTAGCCCTCTTTTAGAGCTATAATGAGAAGCTAGTGCTGGCAATGGTGGACAGTGTTTGGGATGGGTGCAGTGGTGTGGAGTACTTACTGGACTACTGTGGTATGGCTTTGTCTACGGTCTGGCTGCTAATGTTGCCTATACCTGTCTTTTTTCAGCCTAATTCCCAAGACTTACTGGAAATTCCCTGAATCCCAAATATCTTTCAATAATTATTTTTGTTTTTCTTATAAACCCAGAGTTGGTTTCTGCTGCTTGAAACCTAGAACCCTGCCTTAAACAGTTTCCCATTGTGAAGTTTTTATGTGAGTCACCAAAGCTGTACATAGCAGTAGCGACAATATTCAACTCACTGCATTCATGTGGTACGTAGGCTCTGGCTGGCCAGCATGAACTACGTATTTGAGTTTCTAAATAGACCTGCTCTTGAGTGCTCCAAGTCAGACTGAAGGCAGAAGATACACCAAAGTGGGTGCCACTTTGTGAAAAACACCAAAGGGAAAACAGTAATTCAGAAAGAAATTCAAGTAATCTGACAAATTTTTATCATTACCTAAGAATGAAAAAATAATCATTTAAATATAAAGTAATAAATACTACTCAACAAAACTAAAAAAAAAAATACTTGCCTTGGTTTAAATTCAGGAGACATATTTATTTCTGTTAATTTCAATGGTTATTAACAATAAATAAAAAGTAAAAGTATTTATTGAGCTGTTGCTGCACTAAGAGGAAATGCAAGAATGAATGTTAAAAGTCAATAATAATTCTTGCAATAACTAATTGAGCTTTGTCACCACATAAGTATTCTATTACTATATATGTCAGTAATGTACAGAGTACTACAATCATAACTTTATATATAGCCTATTATCATTATAAAAATATCTAAATATTTATACTTTACTTTGTATTTGAATTCTTTATTTCTATAATAAAGAAATGTGGTTCTCACACTTTAGTGTGCAACAGAATTATCTGGAGGGTTTTTTAAAAACACAGATTGCTGGACCTCACCCCTAAAGTTCCTGATCAGACGGCATTTCTAACAAGTTCTCAGGTGATGTTAATGCTGCTAGTCTAAACTCACTCTGAGAACCACTGTACTTCACTAAAAATGTGAAGCCAAACCTTCACAGGTATGAAGGAAAAATAGTGCCATTTCACAACTATTAGTTTAGTCTATTTTAGCTTTTTAACAAGGCAAAGTCTCTGATATAAAGGAGTTTTATATTCTGGGACAGCTATCCATGAGAGTATTACCACAACTTCCATTGCTACAGGAGTTTTTGAAGGACAGCAAAAAGGTGCACACAATTAGTACATATACAGGTCATTTGCAGATAACAGAAGTCAGAAAAGTGAATTCATGAACTTAAACCAACTTTGGCAGAAATGGATCATGAAAAATTTTTAACCAAGAGTCACTGGTTTAAATTTGCAATTAAGAAAAACTGAGCTGGATCATATGGTGGTTCTATTTTTAAATTTTTGAGGAACCTCCATACTGTTTTCCATAGTGGCTGTACCAATTTACATTCCCTCCAACAGTACACAAGGGTTCCTTTTTCTCCACATCGTCACAAACACTTATCTTTTCTCTCCTCTTGTCTTTTTGATAATTGACATCCTAACAGGTGTGAGGTGATATCTCATTGTGGTTTTGTTTTGCATTTCCCTGATGAATAGTCACGCTAAACACCTTTTCATGTGCCTGTGGGCCATTTATAAGTCTTTTTTGAAAAATGTCTACTCAGGTCCTTTGCCCATTTTAAAATTAGATCATTTGCTTTTTTGCTATTGAGTTGTGTGAGTTCTTGATATATTTTGGATATTGACCCCTTATCAGATATATGATTTGCAAAAATTTTCTCTGATTTCACAGGTTTCCTTTTCATTTTGTTGATGATTTCCTTTGGTGTTCACAAGCCTTTATAGTTTCATGTAGTCCCACTTGTTTATTTTTGCTTCTGCTGCCTGTGCTTTTGGTGTTTATATAAAAAAAATATCATTGTCAGGACTGCTGTTGAGGACCTTACCCCTATGTTTCCACCCAGAGTCTTACAATTTCAAGTCTTACATTTAATTCTTTAATCCACTTTTACTTAATTTTTGGTGATTGGTATGAGATAGGGGTACAATTTCATTCTTCTGCATGTTGATATCTAGTTTTCCCCCCACCATTTATTAAAGAGACTATCCTTTTCCCACTGGGTATTCTTGGTGCCCTTGTCAAGGATTAGTTGACCATATATGCATGAGTTTATTTCTGGGCTCCCGATTCTGTTCATTGGTCTATATGTCTGTTTTAGAACTACCATATCATCCAGCAATCTCACTTCTGGGTATATACCTGAAGGAAATGAAATGAATATCTCCAAGAGGTATCTGCACTCCTATGTTTATTGTAGTATTAGTCATAATAGCCAAGACATGGAAACAACTTAAGTGCCCATCAAAAGATGAATAAAGAAAATGTGGCACATATATATAAATATATATAAATACATATGTGTGTGTATATATATATATATATATATATATATATATACACACACACACACACATACACACATACATACACACACATATCCTATATAATAAAAGGCTAATATGCAAATTATCCCCTCAACTGGGAGATCGACCAGGGGGTAGGGCTGGCTGGCCAACCACCTGTGGCCTCCCCCCCCCCAGGCTGCCTCCCCCCAGGTCACCCCCCCCAACCCAGATTGGGGGCAGGGACAGCCTGCCAACCACCCATGGCCCCTCCCACCAGCCAGTCCGGCCCCAATAGGGGTGGGTTAGCCATACCCCACCTGTGCACAAATTTGTGCACCAGGCCTCTAATATATATATATATATATATATATATATATATATATATATATATATATATATATGATTCAGCCATTCACACCAACATGGATGCAATTTGAGGGCATTGTGCTAAGTGAAATATGTTAGACAGAGAAAAACAAGTACTGTAGGATTTCATATGTTGTATACGAAAAAATCAAACTTATAGAAACAGAGAGTAGAATGGTAGTTTCCAGGGGCTGGGGGTATGGGATTAATGGGGGGAAGATGGCAAAGGGTACAGACTTTCAATTATAAGATGAATACATTCTAGGGATCGAATGTACAGCATAGTAACTATAGTTAATACTACTATACCGTGTACTTGGGGGTGGGGGGAGAAAAAGACAACTGATCAACCCTATACATGTGCACAAGCCCAAAAGAATTTTGTACTGAAAAGATAAAAACAAAATAAAAAAAAAGAAAAGCGATGTTAATACTGTGGCTAGCAGCATCTCAATTCGGTTCCATTCATTTTCCCCTATGTATTTTAAACTGCTGAGTAGCCTGCTCCTGTCTCACCTGCCACTAAATGCTCTTCTTTATTTAACTCACTCAACAAATGTAAATTGAGGACTTATGTACAACTGTTCCAGGCATTAGAGAGACAATGGAGAGCAAACAAACAAGGTACCTGCCTACCTGAAACTTACATTCTAGTGGGGGAAAGACAAATATTAGCTATTTTAAAAATAGGTAGCCACAGGAATAACAGTCCTGTTGTGGAAGAAATGTGGTTTCTGTTAGAGAATGGTAGGGAAACATACACAAAGTCTAGACCACAGAAAAATTATTTGGTCAATAGACTAAGGAGGATCCATGCAGGTAGAAAATAGAAGAATATAGCCAGAAGAAAACAAAAGGGGCCAGTGATTCAAGTATAGAGTAGCTGGGTAGTTGACTGTTAGAGACTTAAAACATTTAACCTATAAGAATGTCTATTATATTTAACAACCGAGGTCACCAATGACCCTGAGAGTAATTTCACTGTAATGTGAAGAATACGCGGTAAATCCTGAGAGGTTTTACTATTCAGAGGGATACAGGAATCAGGCCTTTATTATTAAGATGGATATATTCTCCAGTGGGACTGAAAAAATTGAGGCAGCTAAAGCATGTGTGTATGTTGTTGAGGCTGAACACAGTACTAACCCAGGCAAATAGGCTGTATGTCCAGTACCCAAAGTTAGGCACACCACTGAACTAAAAGCAGCTTGGGGCTTCAGAGCATTCCCTGGGAGGCAACTCTGTCAGTCTGACTGTTTCTGAGGGACAGACTAGGATTTGTTGGTAATGTCCTCTAGAACTTTCTGGTCATTATAAAGCTCAGCCTTCAGGAATCAGACTTAGACTTTATACAGCTGAAGGACTATACTCACATCCTCAAAGACTTTAGTCTCCGTGAGGCACAATATCGTGATTCCCAACTTTTTCAAATATAAGTCTTCTCACTTTAGCTTTCAAATCTTTGTTCAAACAGATTTTTTAAAGCCTCACCTGAGAGTATGTTTATTTATTTTAGAGAGAGGGTAACATGGGGGGAAATGGGAGAGAAAGAGAAATATAGATGTGAAAGAGAACATCGATTGTTTGCCTTCTATATGTGCCCCGAAAGGGAATTGAAAGCACAACCTAGATATGCACTCTTACTGGAAATCGAACCCGCAAGCTTTTGGTATCCGGGACGATACTCCAACCAACCAAGCTACACCAGCCAGGGCTCAAAGCAGAAAACTTAACACGTTTTACTTTTTCAGTTAGTTTTATAAGAGTAAGTACACTAAAAGTGAATATACTTTTTCAGACAATACAAGACCTGGTTAATTAAGTAATGCTTTTAACTATTAATCCCCATTTTTCAGATTGGAAATTCTGGTGCAAATGTTATTTTCCTGAGGTTATACTGTAGTCAATGGGGGAAATGATACTTGAAAACATGGGTCTCTGAAGTTCATTCAAGAAAACCGTTAACACACCTTGTTTCCAAACCTAAAAAGTGTGTATATAGATTTCTTTCATTTCCTTTCTTAAAAAAAAAATAGAAGAGGAGAGAGGAAAGGAGGGAAAGTGTTATCATGTATAATAACTATTCTGGATGTCAAGGTACAGGACATAAAAATGTCACAGAACAAATTGCCCTTAATGTGTATAATTTAATTTACTAATAGAAAATAATAAAAAGGTAATACAGACAGGGCAAAGAATAGCCTTTTCTCTTAAAAGCTACTGAACTAAATATCTGATATTGAAACATTGTTACATATGATAGAGTTTTCTACATATTTTATAAATATTAAAAGAACATTTTACATTCACAAAATAAATTAAATATAAAAATATAAGATGGAGTTTTAAAAACCATGAAATTAGATTCATGTGAATAACAAAAACCTTAGTCTTAAAAAATCACATTCAATTATCTACAATAAAATACACAACAATACAATAGTACAACAGATAAAATTTACTATTTTTTTAAACTAATCAACTCTTCTCCCCTAACAACTCAAATAATTCAAGACCAAAAGACTATGACCTGCAGCTCACTGAAAAGAACCACGCACGCAGGGTCAGAAAATAGGAACTCTATACACTAACTAGCCAGGCAAATTAGTTTACCTCTCCTGACCTCAGTTTACTCATCTGTAAAGTGGAAGAATTGAAATAAATGATCTCCCTGACCTTCCTAACTCTGACATTCTGAGAAGCCATATTTGAAAGTCTTCCATTTTGAGAGAAATGGGAATTGCTATGGGGTTCATGAAATGGGCCCTTTTTAATTATAGACAGACCTTGGTACTTTTTTTCCACAAAGGGGCAGTTCTCTCTCCAGGAACTTCCTAAGTAACCAGCCATATATTTCCTAAAATCCACATGACAAACCAGATTCTACACCAATTTGAATGTGTACATTAGTAGAAGCAAAAAGGAAGAAAGCATCCCTTCCATATCAATTTCAGAAATTCCATATAACCATTTCTTCCTAGCAGAAAGCATTTTAATAAAAAGAAAGCAAAATGTGAGATGGCTGTAGAGTAGCTGGAGGCTGCCTGCACTCGAACCAGATTTACAGCTAAACTACAGAGCAATCGACCTGAAAAACCAATTGAAGTGTAGCTGATCTGAAATATTATATCCGAGGAGCACTGAAGAAGCCACATAGAGATAGTAATAGGAACAGACACGCAGAAAGGGAACGCCTCCTTCAAGGAGGTGCAGAAGCTGAGAGACAGGAGGGATATCCTATTTCAGCTGCAAAGCTCCCCCTCCCCACTGTGAATACAGGGTCTCAACCCCACACAGGGATTCCCAACCAGAACAACAGAAGAGCCAGGAAGAAGAGCCAGTGTAGCATGGAACAGAGGGAGTCAGGAGGGTTCTGTCCACCCAGGAGACTCGGACCACACCTTCCCATTGAAGGAGTGCTCCCATTGTTAGCAGGAGGCTGGCTGGGTGGAGAAACAGGGGGGATATCTGTAATACTGTTAATAATAAAAAATAATAAATTTAAGAAAAGCAAAATTTAACCCACAAATCCTAAAACTAACTATTGCAATAAAAGACCAAAAAAATAATGACTTGAAGAATATCTTTTAAGATTGCTTATTAAACATCATCTAGAAAAAACCTAGATGATTTTTTAAAAAATGTACTAACTACATGATTTTCAACTAACGAATATTTTGAGTCCAGTATGCATACTTATGAATTTTGAATAAATCTATTCAATGCCAATATATTAATATTGTAACACTACTCAAAGTATGTCATGCGATGTTATTATATACTAGAGGCCCGGTGCACAAAAATTTGTGCACTCAGGGGGGTCCCTCAGCCCGGCCTATGCCCTCTTGCAATCTGGGACCACTCAGAGGATGTCCACCTGCTGGCTTAGGCCCGCTCCCTGGGGGATTGGGCCCAAGCAGGCAGTCAGACATCCCTCTGGCAGCCCAGCAGCACTCGGGGGATGTCCACTTACCAGCAGGGAGCAGACCTAAGCTGCAGTTGGACATCCTTAGTGCTGCTGAGGAGCCGGGAGAGGCTCCCACCACCGCCGCTGTGCTGGCAGCCATCAGCATGGCTTGTGGCTGAGCAGAGCTCCCCCTGTGGGAACGCACTGACCACCAGGAGACAGTTCCTGCATTGAGCATCTGCCCCCTGGTGGTCAGTGTGTGTCATAGTGACCAGTCATTCCCAGTCATTCTGCTGTTAGGGTCAATTTGCTTATTACCCTTTTATTATATAGGATAGAGGCCTGGTGCACGGGTGGGGGCCGGCTGGTTTGCCCTGAAGGGTTTCCCGGATCAGGGTGGGGGTCCCACTGGGGTACCTGGCCAGCCTGGGTGAGGGGCTGATTGGTGTTTGCAGATTGGCCACACCCCCTTCAGGGTGGGGTCCCCACTGGGGTGCCTGGCCAGCCTGGGTGAGGGGCTGATGGCTGTTTGCAGGATGGT
Source organism: Myotis lucifugus (assembly GCF_000147115.1). Lineage (NCBI taxonomy): Eukaryota > Metazoa > Chordata > Mammalia > Chiroptera > Vespertilionidae > Myotis > Myotis lucifugus. The sequence continues at coordinate 1,659,290 of NW_005871178.1, forward strand.
CAAGCCCCCCACAGTGGGGACCCTCACCCCATGGAGGTTTGGCCAGCCTGGGTGAGGGACTGATGGCTGTTTTCAGGCTGGCCACACCCCCTTTAGGGTTGGGGGTCCCCACTAGGGTGCCTGGCCAGTCTGGGTGAGGGGCTGAGGGCCGTTTTCAGGGGGCCAAGCCCCCCCGGCAACGGAAGCTCCCAGCCTCTCCTCTTTTTCTTTTTTTTTTTAATTCTGGGATTTTATTTACCTTCTATAATTGAAACTTTGTAGCCTTAGGTGGAGCTCAGAGCCAGCCAGGGCGGGCGGGAAGCTTGGCTTCCTCCATTGCCAGGGGCAACCCAAGCCTCCTGCTTGCTCCAGCTCCATGGCCACGGCCAGCTGAAAGCAGGTATCTGGGGTTTATTTATCTTCTATAATTGAAACTTTGTTGCCTTGAGTGGAGCTCAGAGCCGGCCGCGACAGGTGGGAAGCTTGGCTTCCTGCTCGCTCCAGCTCTGTGGCCACGGCCGACTGAAAGCAGGTATCTGGGGTTTATTTATCTTCTATAATTGAAATTTTGTTGCCTTGAGTGGAGCTCAGAGCTGACCGCAGCAGGCGGGAAGCTTGGCTTCCTCCATCACTGGAGCAACCAAGCCTCCTGCTTGCTCCAGCTCCGTGGCTGCCGGCCGCCATCTTGGTTGGGTTAATTTGCATATAGTCGCTCTGATTGGCTGGTGGGCATGGCTTAAGGCATAGCGAAGGTACGGTCAATTTGCATGTTTGTTGTTTATTAGTGTAGATTATTCAAATAAAAGAATTCTGTGGTTCAGATTTTAAAACGCTACATTTCTTTCCCATAGGACTACTCAGAGCCTTTGAAAGACTAATAATAGGAATTTAGAGACCTCAAAAGAGGAAACTTCATGCAGTATTTCCCTGCTTTTGTAACCATAAATGGACTAACATTTTATGAAATACAGTTTGATAAATTCTGTACTGGGGTTGATGATAAATCTATAATCTAAACAGGAAAACATGAGATGGCTTTCTATGAGTCAAGCCTTATTATAACAAATACCCATACAATGAACATTAGAGCATTTTAAAACATTGATAATTTCGAAACAGGGATAAGCTTCAAAGAGTGTTTGATATAAGGAAATCATTTAAAATAAAAAAATTAAAATATTTCTTAATTTGGCCCTGATATACTATGATTTATTTCTACCTTAGCATGATGGAGGAGTGAGTGCGGGAAGAATGAGTCAAAAAGGAGTGGGGGAAAGAAGAAAATCATTTACAAAATTGATTTCTTAGCTACATCAAGAAATTTCAACTGAATTGGACTCCTACATGATATGAAATGTTTCTCAGAAGGTTTAATTACAGTATTCTAAATGATTAGAGATCATAAATGACAGAATATGTAGAATTGGACAAGACTAAAAATATCGACAGCCTTTGAGAAAAATCCTCTTGAGAAAACTATTGTAAGAAAATATATAGATGGTGTAGCCTGGGTTACTACAGAGGCAATGATAAAATAAACAGGAGCAAAAGTGAATTAAGTTACCTTCTCCCTTGAGTAAAGAGTTATTCTACTCCAACTCCCAGCACGTCTCAATTGTTCAAATTAAATCTATGCTTACTCACTAACTCACACAGTGAAGCCTGTCATGCTGGCATGTAAATGTCCATATTCACAGTGAAAACCAGGTAAACACTTCAGTATCATCAAATTATAATGACTGCACATTTTCATAACTGATGACACATCTCTGTGAGGGCAATCATCACCTCTTGAGTGAGAGCCGTGCATTATGGCTACTCAGCATGGGGATGCTGGTGACAGGAGCATCAGTGGACCAGCACTGACTAAGCATACACAGGCTGTAGGCCATGGACTGAGTGCTTGAAAGCTCATGATAAAGATCGGCATCCCCATCTTCTGGGAGTATCATCAGCAAAAAGCATTTATTATCATACAGAAGTAGGAATTTGTGCCCCAAGTCAGGGACCAGACACTAACTGGCTATTAATTCAGTGTGGTGGAAGTATATGGAATAATCTTTCCTAACACACATAGAAGTATACCAAATAAAAAGAGGGGATATAAAGAACCTAAAATGAATATTAGAAACAAAAATTGTATATAGTAAAATGTCAGCACTACAAAATGAAAAAAGAAAGTGGAATGGCTTTTGCTGAAAAATCTTTTACTATATTTGAGAAAAACATTCATAGTCCCCTAGCTACTAAAATTTTGACTCTAACTCATGGCAACACAATGTAAATATGAAAATGGTGCTGCAGAATCTTAATAAAAAATTATACTTGTTAGGAAGAAAAGGTTTCTAAAGATGTATCAATCTTTCTCTTGACCAAGGGTGCACATTTATGGCATGACTAGCTGCAGTTGAGATATAATCTGAGCCCATACAGACCAGATCAAAGCTAACTGGACTCTGTGGAAAATGAACTCATGATCTAGACTTCATCAGTCATGATCTAACCAACTGAGCTAATGAGCCATATAAAATACATGTTGGCATGAGATATTTACTTTGAATCATTTCTGTGCTTAAATGGGCCATGTAATTTTAGTCAACTTGAGAGATGCTGTTTTCCCAAGGTTTTGTGAATAAACTGACTCACTGATCACACACATTTACCTATTATGTAGAAAGTCAGTGGTGAGGTAGTTTAAAAATACACAAGGCAATATGCAGAATTTAGAGTCTATATAGGAGAGAAAAATGTAATAGAAAATAACTATAGTGCAAAATTTAACAGCAATAATTGATGTTTATTGAGTATTCACTATTTCTCAGATATTACACAAAGCACTTCTGATAAGCTAACTATATCCATCTCATAGAGGAAAAAAGTGAAGCAGGTTGTGTAACTTTCACAAAGTCACACTCTAGTAATCTCTCACTCTGCCTTGGACTAATGATAAATGACTGTGATAGATATTGCAGAGCTAACTCTCTGAACACTCATTCCAACTCCCCTTTCCCCTTGCCACCTTCTCGCATATGGACACGAAAGCTACAACTCTTATTCCCAGATTGCTGGCTGCTAACGATTACGAGATGACATAGTTATGGCCAATGAAATCAAAGCAAAAGGGAGCTAGGAGTTTCTGGAAAAGCTTCTTTCTCTCCCTACAACCCCTTTCTCCCTCTTCCTCGCCCTCTCTACCTCTCCATATATATAATGTGATATATGATATTATGTAATATATATTATATGTAATATATACATACTCTAGACCAGTGGTTCTCAACCTTGGCTGCACATTAGAATCACCTGGGAATCTTGATTTCTGGGCCTCATCCTCCGGAAATTCTGTTTCTTTGTTACTGGGGTGGGGTCACAACATTAGTAACAAACAGAATTTCCGGAGGATGAGGCCCAGAAATCAAGATTCCCAGGTGATTCTAATGTGCAGCAAGGTTAAGAACCACTGCTCTAGACAGAAGAGAAAAGGTGAAAAAAGATGTTTTCTTTTTATAAAGCAAACATTATCTTCATTTAATAAACTCTGATATTTAAAATACAAGTCAAACATCTACATTAATAAGAGTCCTCAATTGTCAGGAGTGCTTCAGAGGCTGATTTTTCTAGGGACCAGACAGGAGGGCCTATATGTATAATAACAGCAAAAGATCTCAGAGAGTGAGCAAACACAGACAGGAGGCAGTTGGGTCCTGAGCAAATGACACTACACAGTGCACTTGTCTCATGGCCGAAGACAATGCTTTTTTATTTCGGATGGTTTCTGTATTTGAATATCAAATAGTTTACTTATACAAAATAGTAATTTTAAAAAACTTACTCCTAGTAGTTCAGTGTTGTAGAAATTAGATAATCATATTTCAAATATATGTTTTCCTCATAAAAAAAAGAGCAAAAAAAATATTCCTGGAAACATTCCCCTTTGAACTATGCAAGAGACAACTGAAGTCCTACATTAATCAAGAATTTCCATATATATTTCATTATATTTGGATTTTGTGTACCATATATATATACACATAGTCCAATTATACATATACTGTGTGTATGTGTGTGTGTGTGTGTGTGTGTGTGTGTGTATACATACATATACATATATATATCTAAGCAACCGGCCAACTGGCTGACTGGTCAGTAGCTATGATGTACACTGACTACCAGGAGATGGACGCTCAACACAGGAGCGGAAACCACAGGAACAGACTGATTAATCTCAGAGGGAAATGGGGGGTGGGAAGAGATTAACCAAAGATCTTATATGCATACTAGAGGCCCGGTGCATGGATTCATGCACCAGTGGGGTCCCTCAGCCTGGCCTGCACCCTCTTGCAATCCAGAACCCCTCGGGATGTTGGATAGCCAGTTTCAGCCCAACCCCTGCAGGCCCAATCCAGACAGGAGGGAGCCTGATCCCCGCAGGCCCGATCCCCGCAGGCTGGACCCGGACAGGCGGGAACCTGATCCCTACAGGCCCGATCCAGAGAGGAGGGAGCCCAATCCTGTGCATTGAGAGTCTGTCCCCTGGTGGTCAGTGCACATCATAGCGACTGGTCGACCGGTCATTCGGTTGCTTAGGCTTTTATATATATATATTGAGAGAGATAATATAAAATCCCGTTCTACACTGTGCAAATCCCTAACACTATGTGGTGCAAATATAAAATAAGCTTTATTGGAGAAAATCTTACAGGCTGACATATAGCAGAGGGAGCACAGCTGGACTGGATACACCATGGTAATTGCTCTGTAGAAGATCTCTGGCCTCAAATGGGAGAATTAAAAAGACTCCCACATGAACTTACATTGCTCCATTGGTATAGACAGTATCGCTTCCTTCCACATACTGCACCTGAGCTGGGTAGACATGCTGTACCTGTTGCACAGTCTGTACCTGCTGTACCTGAAAAACAAATATTAGGACCTTGGTGAGTGATAGATATGAGAAAATGCACTACATTAGATTTACCTTAAATATTTTTCTAGGTTGGTGATCAATGTGAGAATGGCTTAAGATATGATCTGTAACATCCTTCAAAGACAAGTGAATGTTGGTTGGGCCCAGATCAACTGCAGCAATAAGGCTGAAAAAATTCTATAACATTCCTAAAGGTATATAGGTATATACACACTTCAAATATGTAGGGTGAAAATTCTGAAAGCTTCTCACTATTTTGAAAATTTAGGACTTCTTTTCCCCTGGGTTGTTAAAGCTAAATTTATTTTTTAATTAAAAAACTCATGATGGAAAATTTCAAACTCTTAAATATAGAATAAATATTACAACAAAACTCATTTATTCATCATTTTATATAAATATTTGTCACAGGACCTCATCTTTCAACCTCTCAGAGGATTATTTAAAAGCAATTGCAGAGACTATATCATTTCACTGGTAAATATTTCATTTTGTTTATAAGAGATAAGACCTATTTTTAACATGAACACAATATTGATATCACATATAAATATTAGCCATTCCTTAAAACCATCTAAAATCCATAGTTCAAATTTCTATGATTATTCCAATGTCTTCTTATTGTTGCTTTGTTCAAATCAGGACCCAAACAAGGTCTACGTATTACATTTGTATCTTTCCCATCTTTCTCTTTTAATATATAATAATAATCTATGATAATAAATGTGTAATATGCTAATTAGACCAGATGTCCTTCCAGACAACCTTCTGGACAAAGCTGGGGCTGCGAGGGAAGCCTGGGTCCTGGGTGCCTGCCGGTGGCCAGAGGGAAGCCTGGGTCCTGGGTGCCTGCCGGCAGTTGGAGGGAGGCACGGGTTGGGTGCCAGAGGGAAGCCAGTGCTGGCAGCTGGGAGAAGAAAGGCCTACTCTTGCACAAATTTCGTGCATTGGGCCTCTAGTCTCTAATATTTTCCCATCCTTTTTATTTCTTGGCTAGAGACCCGGTGCATGAAATTTGTGCATGGAGGGGGGTTCCCTCAGCCCACCTGCACCCACTCCAATCGGGGACCCTTCGGGGGGTGTCCAACCACCAGTTTAGGCGCAATCCCTAAGGACTCACCTGCCTGCCTGATTGCCCCTAACTGCCCTCCCCTGCTGGCCTAATTGAGCCCCCAACTGTTCTCTGCTGGCCTGATTTCACCCCCAACTGCCTCTGCCTGCCTGATCACCCTTAACTGCTCTCCCCTGCTGTCCTGATCTCGCCCCAACTGCCCTTCCCTGACAGCCCGGTTGCCAACTGCCCTCCCCTGCTGGCCTGATCTTTCCCCCAACGGCCCTCCCCTGCTGGCCTGATCTCGCCTGTAACTGCTCTCCCCTGCTGGCTTGATCACCCCTAACTGCCCTCCCCTGCCGGTCTGATCTCACTCCCAACTGCCCGCCCCTGCAGGCCTAATCTCGCCCCCAACTGCCCTCCTTTGCTGGCCAATTTCGTTCTGATTGGTCAGTTTCTATGCCAGTCAGTATCTCTGGGCCTATCAACAGGGCTTGATCAGAAAGGCGGGGCTGATCAGCAGCCCTGGTGGAGGCCTGGAGAGAAATGGAGGCTCGGCTGTTGGCCAGGCCAGGAGAGAAAGAGAGGCAAGTTCTGATAAACGGCTGCCACAGAGGCTACAGATCAGACACTGCCTCTCTCTCTGCAGGCCTCTCTCTGGGCCTGATCCGCAGCCCCCTAGGCCCGTGGTCGACAAACTGTGGCTCGTGAGCCACATGCGGCTCTTTGGCCCCTTGAGTGTGGCTCTTCCTAAGCCTTAGGAGTACCCTAATTAAGTTAATAACAATGTACCTACCTATATAGTTTAAAAAATTTGGCCCTCAAAAGAAATTTCAATCGTTGTACTGTTGATATTTGGCTCTGTTGACTAATGAGTTTGCCGACCACTGCCCTAGGCAATCAGTGCTGGGTCACCTCAGCAACCCAGCACTGATTTCCGATCTGGTCAAGCCTTCGGTTGTAACAGTCGTTAAGACCCTGGCTCTTTATTATATAGACTAGTAGCCCGATGCACGAAATTCGTGCACAGGGGTGGGGGGTGAGAGGTGGGGCCAGACCCCTCAGCCCGACCTGCACCCTCTGTCATGTTCCGGGACCCTGGCCACTCCGGGCCTAGGCACAGGCCTACAGGCTTGGGGCGGCCTGGCTCCTGAGGCCCCATTTTATCAAGAGAACAAAGTCGGAGTTAGTTACAGCCCTCACCGAACCCAGTACAGAGCATCTGTGCATACAACTACCTCGTTCATGTGCCTGCTTCGCCCTACTGAACACTTGGAGTGCGGGAAACGAGTTAAGTCGGCTCGCGTGAATTGCGCGTACTCCGCGGGAGCCGTCTTTAACTCGGTTCATATAGATTCATATAGATTTGCGGTGGAGTGCGGGAAACGTGTAAACTCGGGCCGATTGTAACTGCGTATTACCAAATATTTGTTTGTAATCCACCCTTTTGGTGGATGGAACAAAACCAAAAGACAGAGCCATCTTATATTTTGGCGGGAAATTCACCCGCACTCCAAGTGTGAATTACTAACATCTTGAGGACATAGCTCTGTCTTATCCTGCTTCACGTTCAGTGTCTGGCCTGGTGCCAGGGACCTGAGAGGGTTTGCTGAGTGAGTGAATAAGTGAATGAGTGAATGTGAGCGAGTGAGTGAATGAATGAGCGAGTAAGTGAATGAGCAAGCAGCTACAGGGCAGGAACTTCTGCCGCATTGCTATGGCGACATGGCAGAAGTTACCGGCCACCTGATGCCCACCCCGGAAGTTCCCGCCCCGCTCCCAGTGGCCTGGCGTCCCTCTCCTGGCTGCAGCATAGTTCCCGCCCTGCTCCCAGCAGTGGCCCAGCACCCCTCTCCTGGCTTCTTAGTTCCTGATCCCAGCAGTGGCCCAGCACCCCTCTCCCAGCTTCTTAGTTCCTGCTCCCAGCAGTGGCCCAGCACCCCTCTCCCAGCTGCTTAGTTCCTGCTCCCAGCAGTGGCCTGGCGCCCCTCTCCCGGCTGCTTAGTTCCTGCTCCCAGCAGTGGCCCAGCACCCCTCTCCCGGCTGCTTAGTTCCTGCTCCCAGTGGCCCAGCACCCCTCTCCCGGCTGCTTAGTTCCTGCACCCAGTGGCCCAGCACCCCTCTCCCGGCTGCTTAGTTCTTGCTCCCAGCAGTGGCCCGGCGCCCCTCTCCCGGCTGCTTAGTTCCTGCTCCCAGTGGCCCAGCACCCCTCTCCCTGCTGCTTAGTTCCTGCTCCCAGCAGTGGCCCGGCGCCCCTCTCCCGGCTGCTTAGTTCCTGCTCCCAGTGGCCCGGCGCCCCTCTCCCGGCTGCTTAGTTCCTGCTCCCAGCAGTGGCCCGGCGCCCCTCTCCCGGCTGCTTAGTTCCAGCCCTGCTCCCGGCGACCCAGGCCCCCAGCCACTCCTTCAGCAGAGGCCAGGGCAGGCGGGAAGCTTGGCTTCCTCCATTGCAGGGGCAACCAAGCCTCCTGCTTGCTCCAGCTCCATGACTGCTGGCCGCCATCTTGGTTGGGTTAATTTGCATATAGTTGCTCTGATGGGCTGGAGGGTGTGGCTTGGGGCATAGCGAAGATACAGTCAATTTGCATGTTTGTCTTTTATTAGAAAGGATTGTTACTTGTTGAAGAGGCTGGATTATTTATCGTGTAGAATTTCTGGAATTCTAGATTTGGCTGATAGCATCCCTGAGATGAACTTTAATAAGTTCCTGTGTCTCCTTCATGTAATATAATCTGGTAGATCATGGGCCTTGAACAGGTTCAAAATTTGAAAAGCTGTGTACTTCCCATGGCATCGTATCAGCTGCCATGTAAAAACCGTATGTCTCTCTTTTTGCAATCCTATATAAAAAAAGTCTAATATGCAAATAGAGCGACCAGTGTAACGACCAGTCACTATAACACGCACTGACCACTAGGGGACAGACACTCAATGCAGGAGCTGTCCCCTGGTGGTCAGTATGCTCCCAGGGGGAGCACCGCTCAGACAGAACCCAGGCTCACGGCTGGTGGTAAGGAGTGAGGGGTCCCAGCCTGCAAGAGGGTGCAGGCTGGGCTGAGGGACCCCACCCCCCCAGTTCATGAAAGTCATGCACCGGGCCTCTAGTGTTACATATAATCAGTGGGATCAGGTGTTGTCAGCTGAATGCCTGTATTATGATATTCCCTATCTATGTTTTACCTGAGGATATTAGTAGCCAATGATGATCATTTTCTAATCATAGTAATTTAATTAATAATGGTTGCAAGCTTAGTTAGTCTAATTCTGCAATACATTTTCATTTATTAGTAGACTTCTATAATGAAATTCCTCTCAACAATAATTTCATTACTTTGAAATAGGGTTGTATGGGAAGAATAAGGTAAATACATGATTCTTTTCTTGAGCCAGTACAAAGAGTGATGACTTTATCCCCTAGCTCCCTCCCAGTGTAGTTTTGCAATGGATTTTTTCAGTTTGCTTTGTATCCTTATGATTATTGGCTTTTGAACATATTTGATGCTTTTTAATCATAGAAGTTTTTCTTCTAAAACTGTTCCATCTTTGACAAATGGCAGTCCCTTCAAATTTAATCCTGTTTCTTCTGACATGACCACAGTAATCTTTAATTCTCGTGCTTTCTGCCATAAGATGGTTCCAGATTTATCTCTTACATTTCCTGTCGTAGATATTGAATTAACCATTTCTTCAAAGAGCCTGGCTCCTACTAGCAAGGAGAAATATAAGTATAAAAACTGTTTAGGAAAGCAGTTTATAAATAGGCATCCTGTTTGACCACTCTGTGATTTTTTCTACAGAAATACCTAACATCTAAGGAGGCGCTGTTCAATATTAAAGAATACAGTCTATAAGAACAAAAAGTTAGAAGAAGAAACCTTAATGACTATTAAAAGTGGAGTAATTAAATAAATTATAGGAAAACTATTCTATAGAATATATGGCTGATGTTAAAAGAATAAAAGATTGATATGTACTTTAACAGCAAGAACCAAGTAGAATCTCTAGGGCTGAAAAACACAATATCTGAAATGAAAAATTCACTGAATGGGGTTAAAAGCAGATTGTATAATGCAGAAAAAATTACCAGTCAATTTAAAAATCTGCCATAAATAATGAACATATACCAAAAAATGAGGAATAGAGCATTAGTGAACTATGAGACAATATCAACTAGTCAAACATGTAAGCGAAGTCCTAGAGGAGAAGAGAAAGAACAGAAAACATTAAAAGAAGAGAACTAGAGCCCTAACTGGTTTGGCTCAGTGGACAGAGCGTCAGCCTGCGGACTCAAGGGTCCCAGGTTCGATTCCGGTCAAGGGCATATACCTTGGTTGTGGGCACATCCTCAGTAGGGAGTGTGCAGGAGGCAACTGAATTGATGTTTCTCTCTCATCAATGTTTCTAACTCTCTATCCCTCTCCCTTTCTCTCTGTAAAAAAATCAATAAAATATATTCAAAAAAAAAGAAGAGAACTAGAAACTTTTCCAAATTTGGTTAAAAGTATAAACATACAGATCTAAGTGCAATGTATACAAATTTATAGATACAGCCACATCAAAGAGCATCAAAGTGCCAAAAATCAAGAATATGGAGAAAAAATTTAAAGTAGACAGAAAACGGACACATTATATACAGTATAGGGTAACAGCTATTATAATGACTGCAAATTTCCCCATCAAAAATTATGCAATGGAGGAGGATGGGAAAACATCTGTAATACTCTCAACAATAAAGATATCTTTTAAAAGTAAGCCCAAGACAGTCAAATAACATCTTTATAGTCATGAGAAGAAAAAGTCAACCTAAACTCCATAACCAGTAAAATGTCCTACAAAAAAAGGGGGAAATCCAGTGAAGGTAACGACAAAGTTTTTCAGGCTGAAGAAAAATAATACCACATAGGAACTGAGATCTATACAAAGAAATGGAAGCATGAGAAATAATAAGTTTGTAGGTAAGTTAAAAGCTTTTTCTTTGTTTTCTCATCTTTCCATTTCTATAGATATCTGACTATGTAAAGTAAAAATAATAGCAATATATAACTGAGTTCACCGCATATATACAAGTGAAGTGGATGTATCACAAAAATATCACAAAGGATTGAAAAGGGAAAAGAAAATACACTTTGTAATATTCTTATATGTTAAGTGGTATAATATCACTTGAGCACAGGCTGTGCTGAATTAAAGATATTAACTAAAACTCCTAGAACAGACATTAAATAGAAAATAGTGTAGAATATAGTGAAGAATTTACATTCTATAAAATGTAATTCTATAGAATACTCAATAAGTGAAATGGAAGGCAGAAACAGAGAAAGGAAAAAAAGAACAAATGGGAAAAAAAGATGCTATAATTAAATGCAATCACATTGATAATTATACTCAACTTAGAAGATTTAAATCTTGATTTCCAGAATGGGTAAAAATGTGAGATCCAACTTCATGCTCTCCGCAAGAACACACTTTAAATACACAGACAGAAAGGTTAAAAATAAAGAGGTATGGAAAGATAAACTTTGCAAACACCAACCATAATAAAGATGGACTGGTTATATTAATATCAGTCAAAATAGACTCCAAGACAAAGACAGTTACCCAAAGATAAATGTTTTGTCAAGAAAATTATCAAGAATAATAAATTCTATGTTTTGGCATCAAGGAACAGTTTCAATAACATGAAGCAAAAACTGAGAGGATTGAAAGAGAAAGCAAACACATCTACAGTTACATTCTTTATAAATGACAAAAGAGGGAGAAAATCAGTAAGAACATAGAAATTACCAACCAACTTGATCTTAATGATGTTCATATGACAATCCACAGAGCAGCACAATACACATGCTTTCTAATGCACTTGAACATTCAGCATGAAAACTCTAATGCTGAGCATTTAAACAAATCCTAACCAATTTAAAAGGATTAAAATAATACAGAGTATTTGATTCACAAACAAATCAAATAAAAATAAAAGACAAAAAGATACCTTGAAAATCTCAAATCTACACTAATAAAAGAGAAAGATGCAAATTGACCATACCTTTGCGACGCCCACCAGCCAATCAGGAGTGAGCATGAAAATTAGCGGGACAAAGATGGCAGCGGCCACAGAGCCAGCCAGAGCGAGTGGGAGGCTTGGGTCGCCCCTGGCAACGGAGGAAGCCAAGCTTCCTAACCACCCAGGCTGGCTGCCGAAGGAGGGGCCTGTGGGTGGCGGACATGGATGCGGTCTGGGTGGGTGCCAAGAAGGGGCCTGTGAGCAGAGGACATGGAGCCGGCCCCAGCGGGCAAGCTAAAGGCTTAAGTCGCTGTCGCCCCGGCCAGCTGCCAAGGGAGGGGCCTGTAAATGGCCCTCAGCCCCTTACCCAGGCTGGCCACGCCCCCATGGGGTGAGGGTCCCCCACTGAGGGGCATGGCCTTCCTGCAAACAGCCATCAGCCCCTCACCCAGCCTGGCCAGGCACCTCAGCAGGGACCCCCACCCTGAGGGGGTGTGGCCAGCCTGAAAATAGCCCTCAACCCCTCACCCAGGCTGGCCACGCCCCCCCAGCGGGGACCCTCACCCTATGGGGTCGTGGCTGGCCTGCAAACTGCCCCAGCCCCTCGCCCAGGCCAGCACCGTCCCCAGTGGAGACCCCCATCCCAATGGGGGCATGGCCAGCCTGCAAATCACCACAGGCCCCTCGCCCAGGCTGCCCCACCCCCCAAGGAAACCCCCAACCTGATCCGGGACACCCTTCAGGGCAGACCAGCCGGCCCCCCACCTGTGCACCAGGCCTCTATCTATACTAATAAAAGGGTAATAAGCTAATTAGACTGGTAGACCTTCCAGATGTTGTTCTGGACAAAGCCATGGTGGTGGAACCGAGGTAGAGGCGGTTAGGGGCCGAGAGGGCAGTTGTGGGTGATCAGGCTGGCGGAGGGAAGGGGGGCAGTTGGGGGTGAGCAGGCTGGCGGGGGGGGGCCGTTGGGGGCAAGCAGACCAGCAGGCAGAGTGGTTAGGGGCAATCAGGCAGGCAGGCAGGCAGGTGAGCGGTTAGGAGCCAGCAATCCTGGATTGTGAGAGGGACATCCATCAAGGGGTCCAAGATTGGAGAGGGTGCAGGCCGGGCTGAGAGACCACCCCCCCATGCACGAATTTTGTGCACCAGGCCACTAGTATTTATATAATGAGCGATATACTTTAATATAATCTATGATTCATAGAAATCACAAGGGGAATTAGAAAATATTTTGAATTAAATGGTACTGAAAATACAGTATATCAAAATTTGCAGAGTACAGTTATAGCCGTGCATAGAAGGAAATTTATAGTTTTTTAAAATTTATTTTTATTGTTGAAAGTATTATAGATGTCCCCTCCCCATCTACCTCACTCCTACTCCCTCCCTAGGCCTTCCCCATACTATTATCTGTCCATGGGCTATGCATATAAGTTAATTGGTTAATCTCTTCCCACCCCCCTTCCCTCTGAAATATGTCAGTCTGTTGCATGCTTCAATGTCTCTGGATCTATTTTGTTCTTGTTTATTTTGTTCATTAGATTCCACATGTAACTGTTTATGTCGCTTAGCATAATACTCCCCAGGTCCCTCTATGTTGTCTTTTTAACAGCTGCATAGTATCCCATGATGTAAATGTACCATAGCTATTTTACCCACTTATCTACTGATGGGCAGTTGGGCTGTTTCCAGATCTTGGCTATCTATAGTAATAAAAGCATAATATGCTAATTAGAGTGGACATCCTTCCAGACATTCTTCCGGACAACTTTCCAGATGAAGCCGGGGCTGTGAGGGAAGCCCGGGTCCTGGGTGCCAGAGGGAAGCCGTGCTGGCCAGGGGAAGGAAGGCCTACTCTTGCACATACTTTGTGCATCACGTCCCTAGTTGTAAATAACACTGCTATGAACAGAGGGTGCAGAAATTCTTTCTGATAGGTGTTTCTGGCCTCTTAGGATATATTTCCTAGAACTGAGATCACTGGGACAAATGGCAGTTCCATTTTTAATTTTTTGAGGGAACTCCACACTGTTTTCCATAATGATTGTATATTCAATAAAATAATGTGGGGATAAGTGGACAGATACATGCAAAAAAATAAAAATAAAATAAAACTAGACCACCAACTTATACCATAAACTCAAAATGGATAAAAGACTTAAATGTAAATCAAGAAACCATAAAAATCCTAGAAGAAACAATAGGAGGCAAAATATCAGACATCTCACATAGCAGAATTTTCACTGATACAATGCCTAGGGCTGGAGAAACAAAGGAAAAATAAACAAATGGGACTATATCAAAATAAAAGCTTCTGCATAGCAAAAGAAACCAGCATCAAAATGAAAAGGGAACCCACTATAGGGGAGAACATATTTGCCAATGATACATCTGGTAAGGGGTCAATTTCCAAAATATATAAAGTACTCATACAACTCAAAAAAAGGAACACAACCCAATTAAAAATGGGCAGAAAACCTGAACAGTCACTTCTCCAAAGAGGATATACAAATGGACAGGGACATATACAAAAATACTCAACATCACTAATTATCAGAGAGGTGTAAATTTAAAAGACAGTGAGGTAGCACCTCACACCTGCCAGAATGGCTACCATCAATAAATCAACAAACAACAAAAGTACTGGTGAGGATATAGAGAAAAAGGTACCCTAGTACACTGCTGGTGGTAGTGCAGATTGGGAAATTTATACTTTTAAATATTTTTATTAGGGGAAAAACAATGCAATAAATCTAAAGTTTAAACTTTAAGACGCTAAAAAATGAAGGACAAATTAAACCTAAAGTAGGAAAAAGGAAATGAAGAGCAAAAGAACCACTGAAACATACATTTAAAAAACAATAGAAAAGTGAATAAAATGATAAACATTAAGGAAGACTTAGGAGTAAAAAAAAAGACAATTTTGAATACCAAGGATGAAAAGTGAAACACATCCTAAAGACAAAAAAAAAGTACAATAAAGACAAATTAATGCCAATAAATTCAACTACATAGATTAAATTAAAGGCTACAAATTTCCAAAGAAAAGGGAAAAACAATATATACTGAAATTGAATACCTTCTCACAGAGGAAACAAACTCCAGATTATTGGTGAATTCTATCAAACATTTCAGGAAATAAAAAAAAAAAAAGCCAACCTAAAATAAATGCTTTACCAAGAAAAGAATAAGGGAACACATTCCACTATTTTAACGAGGCTAGCCTTTACCGTGAGACCAAAACCAGAAAGACATTACAAGACGACTACAGAATAATTTCTCTCCTGAACATAAACACAAATATCATCACCAAAACACAGTCCTCTCGGTATATTAGAGGGCAATTGGTTCCAGAACCCCCAGCAGTTACCCAAACCCAAGGATGCTGGAGTCCCTTACATAATAAAACTAGAGCCCGGTGCATGAAATTCGTGCGGGGGGTGGGGGTCTCTTAGTCCAGCCTGCACCCTCTCCAATCTGGGATCCCTCGAGGGATGTCCGACATCCCTCTCACAATCCAGGACTGCTGGCTCCCAACCGCTCATCTGCCTGCCTGCCTGATTGCCCCTAACTGCTTCTGCCTGCCAGCCTGATCACCCCTAACCACTCTCCTGCCAGCCTGATCGACGCCTAACTGCCCCCCTGCCAGCCCGATTGCCCCTAACTGCCCTCCCCAGCCGGCCTGGTCACCCCTAACTGCCCTCCCCTGCAGGCCTTGTTCCCGCCCAACTGCCCTCCCCTGCAGGCCTGGTCCCCCCCACTGCCCTCCCCTGCAGGCCTGGTCACCCCTAACTGCCCTCCACTGCCGGCCCGACTGACCCTAACTGCCCTCCACTGCCGGCCTGGTTGCCCCTAACTGCCCTCCCCTGCAGGCCATCTTGTGTCCACATGGGGGCAGCCATCTTATGTGTTGGAGTAATGGTCAATTTGCATATTACCTCTTTATTAGATAGGATATATAGGATGGAGTAGAACAATGCATACAATCAGCCCTCTACCTCAGTTCCCAACCATGAATGGAAAACACTGTTGTTGATTTTTATCTCTTCTTGGTTGAATTCATGGCTGTAAAAACCAGGGATACAAAATGATGACTGTATATTTATTGAAAAAGAAATGCACATATAAGTGGACATGTGCAGTTCAAACCCATGATGTTCAACGGTTCACTGTACATCTAAACGCTCAATCAGACAAAAGTCATCTATGAAAAAATACAAATATCATACAAATTAAATGGTGGGAGTCAGAACTTTAGCACTTAAACAATATTCATTCTGTTTAAATTCTTTAGTGCTTCCCTATCACACTTACAAGATGAAAAAATAATTCAGAATGGAATACAAAAACCTTATTAATGCCTTCTAAACCTTGATGGGTATTTTTAAACATAGCTTCTCTGATCCTTTATAATTTATACATTAAAATTTTGCACATTATTGCTACCTTCTTATAGTTCATGTTTTTTTCCTACATAAACTATCTCACCTAACAACAGAAAGCCACCATTTTCCTGCCAGGCCTCATTAAAAATTTCGTTATACTATAAAAAAACCTTCAGTAACTTATTTTATCCCATAAGAGACTGACTATTCCTTTCTGTTTGCTCTCTTAGAACTCATTAATATGGGTGGTAGCACATGGCTTAGGTTCTCAATTGGTAATACTTTATGTAGCCAATATGTTGAGGTGGCAAAATCAGTTAATTTGGGAGTAGAACTGATTTTAAGTACTTGTGCTGATACTTGCTGTCTGTATATAGGGATAGCTGGTTTATTTCTTTAAGTTTTAATTGCCTTGTGTGTAAAATAGAAAATATATCTACTTTATCATAAGGAATTCTTGTGAGGATACAAAACTTAAATATGGATACAAACAAAGCATGGTATAGGCATATATGATCATTATAATACGTTTTGTAAGTTACTGAAATTATTAAGTACTTCAAAACTAGGAGTCTTGCCTTCTACATCTGTGTAAATTCCACCTTTATATCCCACTTGGTTTCAGGCGTAAGTATGCACAATATACGTTCACCAAAGTTTCCTTCAAATCATGAAATTCTATAATTAAATCATAAATGAAACTCAGAAAGTGTCAAGAATTTTGGAAAACAAGTCTTGGATAGATGCTGGCTAACTCCTCTTGGATGGCAATATATAAATATGTCCCTTGATCACATTGACATTTTATAGCACAATGTAAAAATAGGGCATGATTCTTTACATTATCTACCAAGTTAAGGAACTGAAAAAGTGAAAGACACACTAAATAGTGAAAATAGTGAATAACAGCATATTCTGGAGGATACAATTTTCATTATTATTCAATGTGTGTGGTTTTTTTAAATCAACCACTAGAAACTGGGATGAAGATGCCCTTGAAACAATTCAGTGATGATAAGATACGGAATTGCACATAGTGCTTGAAGTTTGAGAAGATATTCCTTCAAGGACATATTGATAGTGGAGGAAGTAAAAAAGAGGTGTGAAAAAGACAGAGATAGAAGAAAGAATATAAAAGAAGAAAAATTACCTTATGTATATATGCCTCATTTCATCAATGAGAAGTTAAGATCCTTGGAAAGTTTTAAGTTGAGGATTTGTTATTTCACTTCCTTCCTTCCCTTCTTCCTTCCCTCCCTCCCTCCCTCCCTCCCCCCCTCCCCCCTCCCTCCCTTCATTTTTGGACACAGGGCTCTATTATCAATAAAAGTGACTTGGAGAGCTACAGAAATGCTGCCTTCTATCTTAAGTTGAAGTCAGATCCAGGAAGAAATAGGTGTCTATAGACTAGTCTATGGAGATTTACTACAAACCCAGTCACAGGATGGAGAATGAGAATGGCAGAATTCTAGCCTACCCGTACTCCTGGAGCAAGTTCACACATAAAGAAGCAACATGTATATTGTTGCTATATTCCCAAAAGTCCAATACAGTGTATACACTCTGTAAATATTTAATAATTACTCAATAATTAAATAATTCCCTGTACCTAGCACAAGAAATACCCACTGAATATCTATAAAATTTATCAGTATCTTCTTAATGTGGATAAATGTATTAGTCTTTCAAAAATATAATGAAGCCACCTAAGAATGCTTATTATTCCTAAGTGAACTGATAAAATTTTTAATGCCATTTAATATATCATTAAAAACCAAAGGTGAAATTTTTAAAAAATTTGCATATTTTCTTGCCTAAAATAAACTGTGATTCAAATTTGTTCAAATATTATTTGATACTGTTCTTATGTTAAACATTAATTTCTGTTCAAATATTTACTAAATTATTATTTATTATAACTTTTTATTATATTTGCCGAACTTTAGTGCAAGAACTATTCAAATCAGCATTGCTAAAAAAAGAAAAAAGGAGAAACTAGCATTCTGTAGGCATTTCATTATCATTCCCAGGGACTATATTTTCTATCCATCTTTGTGGAATTTATAAACTGTCACATCTTCCAAGCCCTCTGTGGAGAGGAAAAAAATGATTAAATAAACTGTATAGGAAATTAATTCTCTGAATCTCACTGTCTTTCCCAAAATAAATTTCAGGTGTGTTTCCAAAGAGAATACACAAATATCTTGCACCACTTTTGAATTTTAATAAACAAGAAAGTGATGAAAATATGAACTAAAAGGAGATGGACAAAGATGGAATTAGCAGAAATAATCAACAATTTATATAATTAACTGTCCTATGAATCAAAATAACTTTTGGCTAATTTCTAAAAGGTTACCTAGTATATCAGAATGCTAGAGCAATGAAGTCTAACCATAATAACCTTCTGTACCAGAAATTTATCCATTCTCTATCAACTAAAGAGAAAAAAAATTATCCCCAAAATACAAATATATGCAATATACGCAACAATATATTTACATTCAGAGACACAAGATGAATTAAACAATTTAACACTTTCTTACATATTTAAATGAAAGCACCTTTTATTGCCATTCAAATGTAGTATTACAAATACATTTGCTTATTTTTGTACATTTTTTATAATTATCCTATATAATAAAAACTTAATATGCTAAGTGTCTGGTCTGTTCAATCAATCAATGCGTAATATGCTAATGATATACTAAGGCCGCTCAACCGCTCACTAGATGTGCACTGACCACCAGGGAGCAGACCAGTCACTATGATGTGCACTGACCACCAGGGAGCAGACCCTCTGACTGGTAGGTTAGCTTGCTGCTGGGGTTTGGGTGATCGGGACTGAGCAAGACAGGCCAGACATGCCCTGGAGCCCTCCTGTGGCCCCTCCCCGACTGGCCAACCTCCTGCATCCCTCCAGGGCCCCAATCGTGCACTGGTGGGGTCCCTTGGCCTGGCCTGCACCCTCTTGCAATCTGGGACTCCTCGGGATGTTGGAGAGCTGGTTTCTGCCCGATCTCCCAGGCCAGGCCGAGGGACCCCACTGGTGCACGAATTCATGCACTGGGCCTCTAGTTATTTATAAAATAAGTGAATATCAAAACAATTTCCATACCACAGGAAACTGTGCTAGCTCAATAGGATCAATTAGTATATTCTGAGGACAAATTTATGCAGTATGTTGTTTTGGATGTGCTTCAAGAAAAAGAAAATGAATCACATTTCAAAATAAATCCCTTTCAATAGTAAATAAAACCATTTATAATTGTTAAGCTCATTAGTCAGCCAAGAACAATACCAGTCTCTTTGTAAAAATGTCTTTATTATGTCAAACTCTTCATTGCCTTTCTCATATAAGAGGATTCCTTACACATTTGGTTGGCACCAAAGATTTCAAATCTTAGTACTAAGAATTGTCAAAAATTGCTTCAAGATGGCTGTAAGAGATCTACAAGAGATACGAGATTATAAAGATGGGATATTAGAATATCTTCTTTAACATGGGAAATATTAGAGGCTGCTATGTGGCTGACCAAAAGTGAACCAGGAGAGGGATCACATTGAAGCAGCTATTAATAAAAGGCCAGAAGGGACATAAAACATCCAGAGAAACAACTCATTCAATATTTCTGAACCAGTAAAACTGTAGGGAATTGAAGGGATTGAAGAAAGATAAATAAAAAAGATGAGAGAGCACAGGGTGGGTATGCCAGAAGGGAAGATGCAAGACAAGAAAAAGCATAAAGGAAAAACTAATTTCCTCCACAGGCATGGGTTATGGAGATGGGAACCATAAACCTAAAATGGTGATTTTCAGTCTTGGTTAAAAGTTAAAGTGGGTTATATGTCACAATGCTATTTAATAAATCTTGCCAAGTAGGAATCCTACAAACATTTTGAATGCTCAAAGCAATTTGAAGATAAGGGTATTTATACTTAATGATTACAAAATTACATTGAACAAAGCGTATGGTTAAGCAACAGGACGGGTTGGAAAAATAACGTTAGTTAAATTCTGTCCCATTGGGCTGGCTTACTGGGAAAGAACAAGAAGTTTCCCTATATTTTTAACATTAATTTACAGAGTTCTTCCTAGGAAAGTCAGTAACTACAAAATTCCTGTTTAACCTTATAGGAAGGGTAGTCATTCCACTTGAAAGAATGAGATGAATGTGAACTGTTGGAAAACAGAGTATTGTTCATTTAAATGACAGACTTTGTTTTATGTAAAAAATGGGATTTGTTTGATTGCATTGTAAATTCACCCCTGGCCCAGTGTTAGTTGATTCTCTCACTTATAAACTATGCAGCTTCTTCTGTTTTTCACAAACAGGTTTTTGAATATGCTTTTCTCATAGTAGACTACAGTATAAGTAAACAAATGAGGCTTCCAGCACATTCAAATCAAATAAACATCACAAAGCCTGACTCCTCAACAGGGCTAGAGTTAAACATGACACTCAAACTTTATAGGAATTATTTACTAAAACTGTATGATTGCTATGGGCAACTAAAAGTTGTTAGGAAAGTGTAACTATTATTGCTACACTTGGACTTCAAGTAGAATCATATGAAGGCTGATGTAGGTCCTGGCTCACTCTGCACTTCTGACCATATGAAAACCAGGGAATCAACTGGGAGTGAGTTTGTTCAATAAATCATCCTTTAGGGCCTGTTATCTATCTCTTCCCAAAATACCTGACTAGCATCAAAGAGTGGAAGCTACTTGAAAGAGGTAAAGAATGCTTCCAAAGGCAAGAGGGGAAGTGTTTCTGGGAGCAGGGATGTAACTCAGGACATATTTAGTTTAGAATGATTTCTCAATGACAAGTTCGATGGATATTACAAAAAATATATAAACCTATGTATGTAAGTCAAAAGGAACAAAGTAACAACTACCTCCTACAAGTGAAGAACATTTTTTAAATCATGATTAATAAAGTCTTAAACATTATTTCCCTTGGGGTCCAGCAGGACTGACAAATACTAAGATTCTACTAAGCTAAGTAATTTCTGGAAGGAATTTACTAAATCACACTCTGGTGAGCAGAAAGAGCAAATGAGCTAGGTATACCAACCTTACTGCATATACTATAAGTCATACTCTTAATAAAGACATAAATTCTCACTAAAAGGCTTTCTACTTTAGAGAGCTTTACATTTCATACATGAATTAAAACAAAATTAGTTACTTGTACCAACTTATTAGTCACCTAAATCGCTAAAATACATGAAAGGCACTCATATTACTATCATAGCAAGGGCCAAGTTAATTTAAGCAAACTGTTGGTGTATCGCCTACTTTTTAGCAATATCACATTTTATTTATTCGAATATTTTAATAATATGTTACATATAAATACCGTTTCATGAGATTCAAACAATGAAGAAATAATCATAATACAATGTGATTGCTTCCTGCTTTATACTCACACCCACTTCTTGCTATTCCCCTTCTAGGAGATAATGACTAACCATAGGATGACATGCATTCCTCCAATCCCCTACCAAGAACTTCACTTTTATATGTATATACTAGGTATGTTTCTGTACTAACCAGGAGAGTTAACAGTAACTGCAACAACAGACACTTCCAAATCTCAGTACTTCAACTGCGAAGCTACCTATCTAACAGGGCTGTAGGGGGCCTTGTTCTACATGGTCACTTAGAGATCCTGGTTAACAAAGGCTCTACAATTTCCGAATTGTATCACCATTGATGTAGCCTTGTAGGAGCTGAGAGATTGTAGAGGTGGCATAATAGCTCCAAAAAGCCTTGGCTCACAAATAATACATGTCACTTTTGCTCACAATCTACTACTCAAAATATGCCACAAGGCCCAATCTAAATATAGAAGAAAATACACAGGTGAACATTTTATGACTCTGATACAATATCTTTTTGTTGAATAGTACATATATGAACCACGCAAGCTATAATGTGTTTTCTTACTACTTGCTTGATTTCACTTAGTAATACATCTTGAAGTTCTTTCTGCATATACATGCTTGCACAACTATTTTTATTCGTTTCATACTATGTCACAGTATAGATGAAACATTTAATCATCCCACTATTGATGAACATTCAGGATACTTTTTTCTGTTATAAAAAAGTGCTATAAAGAAGGAACACATCAAACATGCTATGGGGTTGATCTTCTCCATATGTTTACTAGCCATTTGTTCTTCATGTTTTGTGAATAGCCTATTATTATCCTTTGTCCACTTATCAATTACATTGTTTGTCTTCCCTTAATGATTTACAGGACCTTGTTAAACATGATAACATTTTTACCCCAATGTATTTAATGTATTTTTCCTTTACCTGTCTTTATGGTATTTATTAACTATTACTTGGCAAACTATATCAACTTTTTTCCTATATGCTTTCTGGTGTTTTATTGTCTACATAAGATGTTCTCTCCTTTCTAAGGTTATGAAAAAATATTATCCTGTTTTTGTTTATTTTGGCTTTGTAGTTTTAAAACTGATTAGCTCTATATTCTAGTTTGGGTAGTAAGATAAAGATACACATTTAGATTTTTTTCTAAACAGATACCCAATTTTCCTCAACACCATTTATTACACTATCCATTTTTTTATTTGAAATATGTTAATCATGAACTAAGTTCTCATTTATACATGCATCTGCTTATTTACTCTTGGTCTGTTATCACTTTTTATTAGCATAGCTTTGTAGTATCTTCTGAGATTAGGTAGAACAATTCCTTCCTCCACTGCTAATCTATTTTGTCTACTTTTCTTGACTATTCTTTTCCATGAACTTCAGAATCAGCTTTTCAACTTTCAAAAAAACCCCTGCTGTATTATTTTACTTAAATTATATTGAAATTATGCATTTGTTTGGAAAAAGAAATGGATTCTGTTTAATACTGAGTCTTCCCACCCATAAATATAGTAGTCTTTCATACGTGACTTATTTGCTTTACCCTAGTTCACTGGCTGTGCATGAGGTTTAATGAAGATTGGTGCTAGATATCAAAGTGATGTGATACTAAAAATTCCCCCACCCACAGATTCCAAACCCTCATCCCTGTAACCTCTGAATATGATCTCTCCTGAGGTTATGTCATGTTACATGGCACAGTTGAGTTCTAAACAGAGTAGTAGTGATCTAGCCTCCTGAGACCTTAAAAGTGGAATGCTTCTCTGGCTGGTGGCAGAAGAGGAAGTCAGAGACTTAAAGGCCTCAACACATCATTGCTGCTCTGCAGAGGAGGGGCCACATGAGAAGTAACTAGGAGCAGAGAGCAGACCCCAGCTGACAGCCAGCAAGAAAACACAGACCTCAAGTCCTGCAACTGAAGGAAGGAAAGAAGTCTACCAACAACCTGAATGAGATTGGAAATGAATTCCTGCCTATCACCGCTAGATAAAAGCCCAGACACCTTAATTTCAGAGACCAAACACAGAGAACCCAGCTGAGCTCACTCAGACTTCTGACATACAGAAATTGTGAGCTAATAAACAGGTATTGTTTGAAAACACTAAATTTGTTGTAATTTGTTACACAGTAATAGACAACTAATCCACATAGGCTCCCAGGCAATGGTTACTACCATTCTCCACCACCATGGATTTTCTGGATTCCAGGGAAGAGGAGGAAACACACTCAGAACCACTTTCCTCTTCCTTGCTGTACTCTCACTGATATTCCCTAAGGAAGACTGACAAATATACCAACATAACATTTCAAGTTCTTAGGGAAATAAAAGGCTAAATCTTCTTTAAAATGTTTTCATATTTAATATTCAAGGAAAATTAAAAATATCAAAGGACAAAGAGGAATCTCAGAGTTAATGGGTAAAGTACCTAATAAAAATTGAAGAGTATAATAACTATTATCAAATCTTAGAACACAACATCTGTTTCACAAGATGGCAGGATATATACAATCACCAGGGTTCCATCAGTATTTTAGCTACGTACATACAGTGACTACAATTTTTAAAGGAGACTATTTTGGTAAAATAGTAATTAATCAACAATCTCAATTCCATTAGTATAAACTGTCCCACTGTCTATCTTTTGCCTTTAAGTGAAAATGCATGTTATTACATAATATGTTAAATTTTAAAACTCTTCATACTCTAAGAAATACTGAATTATTCATACTCTGAAATCAGTTTAGAGAAATCCAAACTGATGCATGGGTGAATTATATCATTTTTAAAAAGATAGCTTGAAAGAAAATTTACAGTGGTATTTGATGACAAAACTGAAAATAAAATAAGCTTCACTATGTTTTGTCTCCATGCTTCTGTACTATTTGAATCCTTTTAATAAAATATGTTGCAAGTAGCACTGATGTAAACATTTTAAGACAAAGGAATAAATAAGATAAAGCAAGAAAAAAGTTATGTGGTGAATATGAAAGGTAACTATTTTAATTTCCAGAGATTTGAGAGTAACATACTAAGTTTTAGAAGCTAAAGGAAAAAAAATAGAGAAAAGTAAAAATAGAGAGAAAGAGTAGAAATAATTAAAAAGAAGAAAATAATGTAACATGGACTAATTATCAGCTACTTGTTAAAACAATGGGAAATTATATAAAAATGTACTCGTTCACTGACTGAAATAAATTTTAGAAGTTCATTTTCTAACTTAAAATTGATTTTTAAAATTATTGACCTGTCCAAGAATGGCTCTTCTCAAAACTCCAATTTCTATATGAAATATAAGTAAGAGGATTACAGCATCAGTATCTTTGGAATCAGTATCTTTCTTGAAGCATTGACAGATGGTCCTATCAGGATGATGGACAGGGATCTTATTTCCTTAATTTATTTTGTTGTCTCAGTGGCTTTCAACTCAGTAAACAAACAAAAGGTACTATTAATCTATCAAGGTGTCCCTGCAAGTTGGGGGAACAGGTTTGCAGTCACTGTGACAGTTGTTGGGAAGTTTTTAACTGCCACTTAAAATCTGTTTCCCACCTGCCTGCCAAACTGCCCGGAACCTCACAAAGGAGAATGATTCCTTTGAGCTGATACCTTGCCCTTTCCTAAGCACTGCAGTTTATAATTTAAATCTAATACTTTGTCATCCATTTACATCTTATGCAATTCACTTACCTGCAAAAACAATGCTAGTTCTGATGTAAGGAGAAAGAAAAAAAAATGTTTCATCAGTAAACCCAGGAAGGCAGAAACAATGTCTGTTTCCTTCTTTATCCCTATCACAATGCCTGATACACAGTAAATCCTCAATAAGGACTTGATGAAGGAAAGGAGGCAGGCACAAACTGAAATTCAGCAAATAGCTCTGTGCTGCCAAGGAACAACATGAACAACAACAACAAAATCTCACAGGCAAATGGCACAGCAGGGAAGGAAAAGATAAAGAGAAGAGAACAGTGAAAATTCAGCTCTCATTCTATTCCTAAATAAAGCAGTTTTATTTTCCTTTACTTCATAAATTTCTTATTTAATACCTCCATCTATTTTAAATAAAAAAGTCATTGGAATAATAGAAAAAATTCTACCATGAAAGGGTTGCTTCTATACAATTAAAAAGAGGGGCCTTATAAGCACTGACAATACACTAGGTAACTATTTAGATGAAGAATACTTTACATGAGCAGAAGCAAAATTGTATTCAAGCCAGAGACAAATGACTAAAGACAGGTGTCACAAAAATGGCTAATGACTAATCTGTGGCAAAATTAATAACCAATTAGGTTTACAGACAAGTTTTTTTTATATGACCAAAACATTTTAAGTGATCTCTAGAAAGTTATTCAATGAGTGCATATAGGCTATATGTAGGGTTCAATTCAATATTAATCCAAATTTTAAAATGTTTATAAAGTAAAAAAGTAGTATTAAAATTATTCACTATATATTTTTAATCATTGCTTTTTAGAATCCTAGTACTAATAGAGTCTTTACCTAATAAGTCATCCAAAACAGTCTACAATAAATTGTCTCTTTTTCATTTTTAATTCTGTGAAGATACATGATTTTTTATAAAATGAAACAAAATCTATTAATATGTAATCTGTGAGTCAGACCAGTGCTTGCTCTAGAAATGGGGCAGGGAGAAGAGGGCAGAGATAGACTCGGAAGAGGCACAGGAAACTTTCTAGGGTGATAGAAATGTCCTATATCTCCTTCAAAGTGTGTAGGTTATATATACAAATACAGTCACTTCTCACAGCACAAATAACGTCGTCACTTAAGATCTGTATAGCTCACTTAAATAAACTGTAGCTTCCTAAAACAAAAAGACAAAATAAGCATATAAAGTATTTCTGCTTTTTTCTATTATAAAATAGACATATAGAATGCAATTAATTTCAAATTGATACTTTATTTTAAATGTCCATATTAATGTAATTGGTGTGTGTGTGTGTGTGTGTGTGTGTGTGTTTATTTTAGGGGGGGTAAATTTTCCCCCCAGAAAAGTGAGGCAGTAAGTTACTAAGTTTCTCATAATGATATGTGGCCACACTGGTGTGGTAAAACATCTTGGCCGTAGGAATAATGGCCAAGAACATAATTAAAGATTCTTCAAATTATTATGTTTTAATAACAAAATGAATCCTTTTTAATGAAGCCAAATCATTACTGAATTATTTTACTCTGCTTAAGGAAAAAACTGGTTAGAGACAAAGTCATTCAATTTATTGCTATTGTATAAATATCACTGAAATGGGATATTATTAGTTCCTAACAAGGGTGAGTCATCTAAACACCAGTTGCCTGTTTACAATGCTAGCAATACAGTACTCTTTCTTTTTGCCACTGGAGTTAATGAGATAAAGTAAATGAATTAAGATACTTACAAAAGATTACAACCAATTCAATTTCTTTATTAGCACAGTTAATTCCAATAGTTTAATTTAACTTTATAGTAGAGCAAAGTACTTAGAATTAAATTAGTGTTTCCACTTAGGTCTAAAATACAGTATAATAACTATCAAATAATTGATAGAGATATGCTGTGACTTTCGGGACAATTTTAGTAATTTGTATAACTAAAGTAATTTAAATTACTATTAAATGGTAATCAATTATTAATAAACTATGAAGTTTTACATGTGACCAGAAATTTAAATAATATAAGACTTCAATAAATGTATTATCTTGAAAAAGCAGTTATGGAAAATAGACTCATCAACTTAAGTAAGATGAACAGAAGCTGGAGAAAGTCCAGCAATGAGTAATATAAACTTCTAAATGATTGGGAAATGACTTAACAAAAAAAGCTGAAAATAATTTGTGGTAGTAGGGAAAAGAAGACTGGGATGAGAATTAATAACAGTCTTTATTTAACTAGATGAAGTAATATTAAACAGACCTTCAATATTCTCTGCCCATTGAGAAAAGGATCTAAGAAGATAAACTCAAGCAGGAAATATAAGAGCCATAAGTAGGTATCAAGAAAAATTTCCTTTGCTATTTCAAGACTTTATAGCCTAATAACAAAGATGGCTATAAAATCCTATCCCTGAAAAAGTCAATAGAAATGACCACAAAATCATTCTTCTAACACATGTGTAGCATATGTAGCAAACATTGTGTATACTATGTCCATATATGCTCACTCTTACCACTTCTGGTCTAGTTTCAAACTACAGTACCTCTTTGTTTAAGAGAGTTCTCAGATGCTTAGCATCCTATATGCCCACCTGAACACCCACCAGAAATACCAGGAATTACTTCTGATGTGAGGAGCCCGCGGCCAATGACTGAATACCATAGGCTTCCTCTCCCCGCAAGTGGGATAACTCTGAGATGCAGCATAACACTAGATCCCAGATTGCCCAAATGTGATCCATATCCAATTAACCACAGATGGAGCTTTTATAATAATAAAATCTGTAGTGGATAAAATCCCTTCAATGTCTTATTGCCATTTACAAGAATCATTTCCCAAATAAATTACTTGCACTAAAATCTTTGTATCAAGTTTGCTTCTTTAGTACCCAAACTAATGCACACATATACCATTTCAATGTACCATCTGCCTTTTAATATATTCTATAATTTCTTGGAATGGTTTCCAATTTTTAAATTTCTTGAAAAACATTTATAACACAACAAATAATGAAAAATTAGTATCTTCCACCTTTCATTATTACAATACACTAAAAATAAATAACATCAGAACAGTTATTTAATACTAGCCAGCTATTGTTGCCTGTTATTGCTTAGTCTGAATCCTGCTCTTTTGTTTTTAGTGTGTATGTGGGAGTGGGGGAAGCTTAGTGGGGGAAGTATTTGAGAGGTGTTGCATATATGCTCTACCAAATTGATCTTGTTGATTACTTCAAGTGAGTGACAGAGAATGGAAGAGGGAATAATTTCCTTACTTTGTGATTTAATGTTTTCTTAAAGCTCTTTTCCAAAACAACCTAGAGTCCATCTTATCAACTTAAAATAATTTCACATCCCACACTTCAGAAATTATTAAGCTACAAAACAGATAACCTCGAGAAAACTAACAATCTTTTCCAGAAAATAATTATTAAAGATCTCTCATGATTCTTTGATCCCTATGATTAAATAGTAAGTTAGGAATTCTAGTCCTAATTTTCTGTGTGGCTGTGGCCAACTCACTTTATTTTTCTGGGTCTCAGTTTCCTCAATCTTAAAATAAGAAAGTCAAAATAGATCCATGTTTCTCTTCTGTTCTCCTCCTCATCACTTCAGGAATAAAGAAGAGGGGCGAAAGTGAAGCTATAGGTTTACCAATCCCATTCCTTCAAAGCAGTTCTAGAAATAACAGTTTTACAAATAGACCTGTCTAGTAGAAAGAGGAAGAGAGGGAGGGAGAGAAGAAGGAAGGGAAAGACAAAGAGTGGGAGGGAGGGAGAAGTAAGGAATAGGTAGAGAGGAAAGGGAGCAGGGGAGGGTAAAGATCAGGAGGAGAGAAAAAAAGAAAAGAAATGGACTTAAAAAAAACAGGTAGCCCCTTGTACTTGCTAGGATGACTACTATCAAAAAAAAGAAAATAACAAGTGATGATGAGGATGTGGATAAATTGGAACCCTTGTGCACTGTTGGTAGGAATGTAAAGTGGTGCAGTGACTATGAAAAAGTATGGCAGTTCCTCAAAAAATTAAAAATAGAAATACCATATTATCCAAAGCAATTCCAATTCTGGGCATATATCCAAAAGAATTGAAAACAGGGTCTCAAAGAGATACTTGTACACACCTATGTTCATATCAACACTACTCACAATAGTCCAAAGGTTAAAGCAACTCAGGTAAAAATAAAGGTTAACAAGAAAAACAACCATGGGATCAGATGATATTTAAGATCTCTTTCAGCTTCAGAGTCTTTGAATTAACACTGACAACTATGTAATGTATCAAGGTAATGATACAAGGTTCACGAACAAAATTAGAACAAAAAAGTTATTTATCCCATAAATACTATTCACAGTATTTGCAGCATATGTATCCTAACCATTAATATATATAATCCAAGGAATGAGTTTCAGTGACTAATACATTTTCATGATCTCTATAGAGATTCATTAAAATATTACCTAAATGTTAGAAATCTTATGGCCAAATAGAAAGTTCTGCAGATTTAAGATTACTGTTAATCTCTCTACAAATTTGTTATGTCTCCACCTTGAAGGCCATTAATTCCCAGTCAGAATGAAGGGCAGTTTATTCTGTGTTCCCAGAGCATAACATTATAACTCTCATGGTCACACCTGTGTCAGGATGAGCTGTATACGTCTGCCACGCTACCTTGATTCTGAGTCCCAGTGAGTAGGCCCCTCACCAAGCTGTAGCTTATTCATCTTGTCTAGCTCTGTCCATACACTGAAGAAGAAAAGAATAAATATACGAGGGAAAAGACAGATGTAAAGACACCACAATGGGTCATTTGACTCAACCTCCCACCAGAGGTTCTTGTGCAACATTGTTCTATATCCCTCGCTTCCTAGACCTCTCATCTCCCTGCATAGATTCCCTGATTTTCCTTGAGCTATTCCATGCTTTTCTCTCCCAAAAATATTATCTTCCAGTTTTTCTTGTCAACTCCAAATTTCCTTCAGCACACAGCCCAGAGGTCGTTCCTTGGTAAAGATATTACTGACCCTTATTCCCAAGAACAATCCCATTTCTACACTGAGGCACTTTGTGTCTAATTCTATAACAACTAGAGGCCTAGTGCACGAAATTCATGCACGGGTAGGGTCCCTAGGCCCAGCCAGTCATCAGGCTGATCTGTGGGGCAACTGGCTGGGCCCCCACTGGCACCTGCCTTGGCCTGGTGCTGCCTGCTTGCCGGCCCCGCCCCCCGCTGGTCACTTCCCTCTGTGGGAGGCAACCGGTGGGGCATTCGGGGGGGGCCCCCGCTGGCACCCACCTTGGCTGGCCTGGGGCCTGCAGGCTTGGGACAGCTCCTGCATTGAGCATCTGCCCCCTTGTGGTCAGTGTGCATCATAGCGACTGGTCGTCCACCAGTCATTCTGCTATTCGGTCAATTTGCATATTAGGCTTTTATTATATAGGATATCTATCTCCCTAAAAATTTAGCTTCCTATAGTCAGGTATCATGTAAAATTACCAACATTTAACACAATGTCTGGCATATCTTCTTAAAATATGGTATCCCAAGCAATGATCTAATACTAGATGAGAAAATATTTTTAAATTACTTAACAGAATCATAAAATATGTCTACTCAACTATTTAAATAGTGGAGCTCTTAGTTTTACAAATATTCAGTAGAAATAGTCAACTAAAGGGCTTTCATATTCTATTGGTACAGCAATATTTATTTATTTATTTATTTTAAATATATTTTATTGATTTTTCACTGAGAGGAAGGGAGAGGGATAGAGAGCTAGAAACATTGATGAGAGAGAAAAATTGATTCAGCTGCCTCCTGCACACTCCTCACTGGGGACGTGCCCGCAACCAAGGTACATGCCCTTGACCAGAATCGAACCCGGGATCCTTCAGTCCGCAGGCTGATGCTCTATCCATTGGGCCAAACCGGTTAGGGCAAGCAATATTTATTTTAATTGTAGATCAGCATGTTCCTTTGAAATACCCTACATTTTATATTGTATACTAAAAACTAGCAGTTCTGGTTCTAAAAATAAATATGCTTTTCAAGAGCTAAAATCATTGCCTTTTGTTTTTTTTTACAAAAAGACACTCAACTGGAATTCATTTAAAAATGTAACCCCATCTTTTACTGCCACAGTATTAATTATGAGAACACTGTCCCCTTAGGGAACCAAGCCAATGGGAATCAAATCCCAAGTAAGAGCAAACCAGAGAAAAATATTTTTGATTCTGTTGATTAAATGAGATAATGGTCTCAACTGAAAGGAATTCTATTCATGTTTATGAGACCTAAGATGCTCAGAAAGCAAACCTCTTGACCCTGAACAGAAGGCAAGATACAAGAATGATACGGTTCACTACCTCATGCTTTGCTCTCCAAACTACCGACGGGACGCATTTAAGTTACTATTGATC
The DNA here is from genome assembly GCF_000147115.1 of Myotis lucifugus. Lineage (NCBI taxonomy): Eukaryota > Metazoa > Chordata > Mammalia > Chiroptera > Vespertilionidae > Myotis > Myotis lucifugus. The sequence continues at coordinate 1,691,117 of NW_005871178.1, forward strand.
AAATTTTGATTCAATAATATTCTATTATAGATTCAACATATTATAGGCAATCTTTTTTTTTGCCTTAATTACTACTCATTGCTTCCACCAAAAGAATTCTTCATGGATATATTACTATCACATTTTCTTTCTGGTTATGAAGATATACTACATCACAGGAATATGGCAAACAAAAATGAAGACATAAATGATCCACTGTTAAAGCTGTGGTCTAAGATGAGGGTCTCAGGAGTATTCATATAAAACTTTGACTCCTAAAATCTATTTCCTAAAGGTTGTGGCATAATTTTAAAAATATTCCATGATCTATTGGAGAAGATTCATTTATAATATATCCTTCTTGAAGAATTCCCTTTGCATAGAACCAAACTGACAATTTTGGTTGGATCTCTTTCCCAAACAAAATGTTACTTATCCTTTTGACCACAGGGTATATAATAGACTCACTCCCCAGAATATATTATAACTTATGTGGAAATGCTAAATATGTGATAGATTGACAGAATAAAAAAGAAATAATATAGCCACATAGCTATTCCATTCATTTTGACAATTCAAATTTGAGACAAAGATTCTTTTCCTAAATAGAAATTTATATAAAAACAAAGGTTCTCATATAAATAAAATCTTGAAATGAACTTTTATCACATTAAAAGAGACTTCAATGTCCCAGTTACATACCCAAGACTTTCTAGAAACAGACTGAGTCCCTGGGAAGGAAAATGTAAAGACTATAGTGCAGTATCTGATAATAAAAGAATTAAAACAAAGTTGGCAGATTCTATGAAAAAATATTCCTTTGGACTCAAATAAAATCTCCTCAACTCCAGGGTTCCACACACTTAAAATGTTATGTTTAGAAGAAGCATTATACAGACAACACACTTGCCCACTTTGAAAGAAAAGATGTGGGCCCTTTTCAAGGAAAAGGGGATATAGCAGAGATGTAGAGAGAGGAGGAACCATAATTGAGAGGACAGTCAAAACTGAGAACCGTGAAAGGGAGAAAAAAATCTTGGAACCCTGGTTAAAGGTGGTTTAGGACTTATTCTCAATGTAAGCAGCATTTCTGGAATAACTGAAGCCAAAGAAGAAAACAAAAAATCAAAGTTCTGATGTTTATCTAGGTTCTACTTTACAAAGAATCTAAACTGGCCAGCTATGGGAAAGAATGGAATAATAAGAAGGCATTTCCCACCCTCAACGTGGCTCAGTGGCTGAGCTATGACATGTGAACCAGGAGGTCATGGTTCATTCCTGATCAGGGCACATGCCTGGCTTGTGGGCTCAATCTCCAGTGGGGGACATGCAGTAGGCGGCTGATCCATGATTCTCTCTCATCACTGATGTTTCTATCTCTCTGTTCCTCTCCCTTTCTCTCTGAAATCAATAAAAATATACTTTTTTTAAAAAAAGAAGGCATTTCCATTTTCTGGTTCAGTTCTAGGATAAGCAGGATCAGAAGACCCCTCAGATTTACACATAAAATGACCAGTTTGAAGAATAATGTATAAGAAGCCCTAACAAATCAGTGAAGGCAAGGGAAAGGGAAGGAAGAATTGCTCATTCTGGTCATAGTCTATAAAGGCCCATCAGGCAAAAAAGTCTTCTTGTAAAGATAATAGGATAGGTAATATCAAAATTTTAGTTTCTAATCAAGATACTGAACTTGAGTACTTTTACATTTTTTAGTGAATTGGGAAACAATGCCTGTATTTGGAAGCTGAAATTCTATGGTGTTTTACAAATTAATGAAAAACTGCAAAAAATAGAAATTTTGGTAAACTATTAAATAACTGGACCATGCAAACTTTCCTCACAATTTTCCATTCCTGAATCATTGTCTAAGAAAAGGTGATAAGTTGGTTCTTAAGATGATGGAGAATAAATGAAGAACCTCAGAGTAATTTTAGAATCAACATTTTATTTGGTACTTATTATAAAGTGAAAACCTTTAAGAATATAAAGAAACAGAACTACATATCATGATTTTAAAATGTTCTGGTTTCTCAATATTCCAACACATATAACTTTACAAATCTCAACATTTTAAAAAGTAAGCTGTAGGCTCTCTCTTTACATCAAAGTGATCACAGCAAAGACACAATGAAAAGTTTAATCAACAGAAGTAACTACCTTTGACATCAATGCCATAATTTCAAATCCATTGTGGGTCAGTGACAAAAGCTAAAAGATTTTAAAGATATTCTAGTACAGTTTAAACACTCAAGATGCCATTAGCACATTAACAAAACAAAAATTATAGACAAGTTAGGGTAATAAGAAATTACTATAGCACTAATCTCATCAGTTACAGACCATTTACAACCACAGGGATCACTGGTCTGCATCAAGGAGCTTCAAACATAACACTGTTCTGGTGGGAAAAAAAATTACAAAGGAGAAAGCAATGCTTCTAAATAATCCTGGAAAGACAACTAAATGGCCATCCCCAGACAAATATCATACTAATCCATTATATAAAACACTGTTGACAAAAAGAAAATGAGAGTTCTCAGTTCTTTGCTTGGTATAAGGGGATGTATCACCTGACTTGAGTGTCCAAAAGGAAAAAGATAAATTGAGGAACTGAAAAATACGCCTTTCGAACAAGCCACATGGCATAATACAACGTTTTCCAAAGTGTGGTCTACCTGTACATGATATTTTTTCTGAGGACATGAACAAAATGTATGTATATGCAATCTTTTATTTATGGCTGGTGATACTGGTTTTTTTCTTCTGATGGCAATTTCATTTTTGGTTTTCAATATATGTATCTAACATAAAAAGTGATTTTATTTAAGAAGCAAGCAGATCCCCTTCATCAACTCTATAGCACAGGTGACTGACTTCCACAACTTTGGTACAAGTGTGGTTTATTTTTTATTTAATCTCCGAGGAAGACTAAGCAGAGGTGATGTTGATACCATAGGAAAAGAAGGATTAAGTGAATTAGTACAAGAAACATGCAATTGTTTTCCCCTACTCAGCTCCTATGAGCCAAGCATTCATCCACTATGCAAGAAGTGAGAGAAGTCTTTTTTAAAAATATGACCAGTATAAGAGGGTCCCTAGTTAAAAGGCCCAGAATATAACACTAATATACTGAAGTCAACCATACCTAATCATGCATTCAAACCAGCCTTTTACTCTCAAAATTTTAAATATGAATAAGCATCCAAAGATTATCAGACATCTGAGAAAAGCTTCTAAAATGAATGACAGAGACAAAAAAAGCAGCTTGAATCTGACTATATAACAGAGAAAAAACATCAACTTAAAAAGAAATAAAATATGATGTTATGAAAAGGTACAGGAAATTTTTAAAAAGCTCTTGAAAATTACAACTATGTTAGAAGAAGTGATGAGTTAATCATAAATGAAAACAGTGAAGAAAACCTGCCAGAACTGAAGAACATGAATGTTCCGATTGACTAGGACCGCCAAGGTTCCGGCACAATGTATAAACATACCCACATCAAGACACAACATCATAAATATCAAGAAACTGGGATTTAAGGCATTCCATACACTTTCAGAGAGAAAAATAAATCACAAATGATCAGGAATTAGAATAGTGTTTCACTTTTCCATGGAAATCCTTTCAAAATTCTGAAAAAAAAATTATTTCCAAACCAAAACTCTGTACCCATTGAACTACAAAACAACTGATAAATAAATTCTCTCTCAGATACATAAGAGCTCAAGACATTTACCATTTCTTAGGAAGTTACTGGATGTTGTGCTCAAGCAAATCAAGAAAGAATTTAAGACACTGAGCCAGGGAACAGGAAAGCCAACCTAAGAAAATACCAGGATGATGGCAAAGAAGATCCCAGCTGAGCAACAGGCACTGAATCCAGACTGGAGCAAGTCAAAATGCTCTGAGAGACTTCTTTAAGAAAACACCTGATCATTAAATCCAGCAAGTAGGAAAGGAAGATAAACACAGCTCACTATATGGCTAGATTTATATAGCATTCATATATATAATGGAAATATAAGTATTGAGTAATGGTCTACCAAAATTAAAATATACTATTAGGTTGAAACATATGAAACTGTTGTTTTGTAGATTAAAAATGCATATAGTTAACCTAGTATACTGGGAGCTTAAGGAATGGAAAGTGTGTGTGTGTGTGTGTGTGTGTGTGTGTGTGTGTGTGTGTTAGGGACCAGAAAGAGGGATATGATAAGATAATGCTTTAAACTAAAATACACACAAAAAAGTAAAATAGCCCAGCCGGCGTGGCTCAGTGGTTGAGTGTCGACCTATGAACCAGAAGGTCATGGTTCCATTCCCTATCAGGGCACATGCCGGGTTGCAGGCTTGCTCCCCAGTGGGGACATGCAAAAGGCAGCCAGCCGATCAATGATTTTCCTCTCATCATTGATGTTTCTATTTCTCTCTCCCTCTCCCTTCCTCTCTGAAATCAATAAAAATATATATTTAAAAAAACAGTAAAATAAGTACTATTTTAGAAAACATGGAAGTAAATATCAAAATAATAGGTAGGAAGAGGCAAAAGTAGTTGCCTCTGCGGAGAGGGACAAGGGATTAGAAGGAGATTGAGGACTGTTTATTTGTGTGTTTTTTTAAATAACTTGTTGAACTATTTGACTTTTTAAACTACTATATAAGACCTGTAGTAATTATCTGATGATATCTAAACTCAATAAAAAGATTTTTTAAGAAGAAGAGAGGAAGGGAGGAAGGAAAGAGAGGCAAGGAGAGAGGGGCAGGTATGTGTCTTACAGACATTTCAATGTCTCAAGAGGGCACTTTCTGGGGATAGGAATGTGATGTCCACCACATTACTGTAAGAAATAGACACTTCCACGGCCATTCTTCTTCCACAAATGAGACAAAAATCCAACCAGAGTGAGTGTAATTGTTCAACATTTGCTTAATATTCATAGGTTATCTTTTTAAAATTCTATATAATACTGTCCTAATTGTTCTCCACTTGCTCTTTGGGCAACATGTCATAAGCACCCTTTCCTGAAAAATGTTCAGCATCCAGAAATTAGTGATGACAGCAATAATACCCGAGGTTTTTAAAACACCATTTTGGGTAGACTCATTTTTTAATGGTGAAAAATAAAGACAAGAAAGTTAAGAAACACAATTAATAGATTGAATCATATGAAACTGTTGGTTTTATAGATCACAATTACATATAGTTCAACTAATAATGTAAGTGTAAGAGTGTGTGTGTGTGTGTGTGTGTGTGTGTGTGTGTGTATGATAGAGACCAGAAAGAGGGTGTGCTAAAAACAAAACTTCAGATGTCTATTAATCCTGACTCAAAGAACCTTCTTGATTCTAGCACTCTCCCTGCCACACCAACTTCTATCTTGAGAGAACATAACCTTGAATCCCTCTATCTATCATTTAAGACAAGATATCCCTCTCCCTAACTACTTGTTAATAATTGTAAGAGCAACATTTGCTAAAGATTCTCCTTGATACGAAGAAATTATGAGAAAATCTCAAATTTCAACATACTCTGTGACATAATTTTTCTCACTTATTTTCTTGCCACTCTTTAGAAGAAATGACAGGCCAATGTGTTCACAACCCACATGCAGAACTATTTATTAGCTGGCATGAATAGCATTATTTTGTCAGTATCTTTTCAAAACAAGCCAAGTGTCGAGTATGAATAAGCCCTGTAGTAAACATGTGATGAGGAATTCATTCTCAATTTTTTAAATGGAATGAATCAGACCTCCAGACCTTTAAGATAATTTAATTTTCACTAAAAAGTATTTATCAGTCACCCAGGCACTTTCTAAAATATCACAAAGGCAAAATCTCTGCCTACAAGGTACATCCATCTTCTCCTTTATTAAGTACTGCTGTGAGGCAATTACAGAAAAACATGATTGCTGACATTTCAATATGAAAAAAATAGGAAGTTGTGATAAAGAACAGCAAGGGGAGAAGAGGAGACTAAAATCTCCTTAGGGTGGTCAAGTCAGAAACAAATGTTCTCTTTAAGATTTAAGAGGCTCTTTCAGAATAGGAATTATAGTTTGAGTATTTACTGTGGTATCCCTACAGTCTAGCAAAAAAGAATCTAGAATATCCAGGAAGTGCTCAAGAAACATGTGCTGAATTAACCCATGAACTGAACTAGGCCTATCTTAGCACCCACTGTGCCAGAAAGGACAACCCAAATCATTTTTGAACACAGTCATGTTGAAGGGTCTGCACAATGAAAGGCACAGCATCTGCTCTGACAACAGCAGCTCCTTACCTGTTGCTGTACTGGTACTTGCTGTACCACCTGTGTAGGCACTGCTGCTTGACTAGCCACAGATGTCTGTAAAGTCACTGTCGAACCTGTGTCCGACCCAGTCTCTGATGTCTGCATGATGGTCTCTGAAATATATTAAAATAGAAATAAAGTTTAAAACGCTCTCTTTGCATGACTAGAAGCATTACATTTGCTAGCAGCATTACTGAGACTAACTTTCAACTCTCTGAAAACTTCTTACCCTAACATACTATCATGATAGTCCATGCATACTTATAGTTATTTTGACCACTTTTTAAATACAGAAAATTACTAATCCTAGTACCTTCCTTAGTTAGGGCTCATCTGTTATAAAGTGTTTCAACTATTTATAAACTATAGCCCAAAATTATGTCAAGATACTCAATATTCAATTCTCAATTCTCAGAACATAAACCTTAACTGTATGCAAATATGTTACAAACCATACTTTCTAAACCCTTTGATAGATTATTAGGATGTCACCAGAGGTGTACAATTTAGGAAAAACTACTTATAAGGTCCTTCCCAACTTTTAAACTTGCTATTCACTGATCTAAAAAAAATTAGTATATATCCAAAAACCAACTGATATACCCTAAACTTAGCCGAAGCACCAACCTAACTAATTTTCTCATCCTGTGATATGATATGGTACTAAAACCAAAGTTTAATTATATACAAACATCAATTTGAAAGACAGGTAAGACAACTATTACATAAATGAGATTTGTAAACAAAGACCTGAAATATTATCTTTGTCATTCACGATTCAAAACAGCACATTTTTCAGTTCTCACATGTCTGACCTACTAACACAGGATTAAATTTTACAGCATGTATGCTAACAAGTGTGGTTTCTCAGACTTCCTGGCCTTGGCATTCCCTTGTGCTACTTATATAGACAAAAGATTAAATATTCATTTCTTTGCTATTGAGCAGGAACAAAAATTCTAATTTTCTTTCCGGGGAGTGGGGGGAAGGGGGAGACAAACAATATTTAATTGGTAGCCTAAGAAAAATACTGCATTATGGTTTAAATCTGTGAACAATATGGTGAACATTAATTTTCCCTAAGAAAATTCTGAAAGCATATTCAGTTCTTTCAAGTAGAAAATTAACCCCTCTCAGCATCTTTTGTTACAGCATGACCTCTTCCAAATTTCCCCCCAAACCTTTTCTATCATCTCATTCAGTTTTACAAATGGACCTCTGAAGACATCTAATCTACTCTTCTTATTTTATAAATGAGGAAACCAAAACCCAAAGAGGTTAACAGATTCATTCAGGTGACAGGAATAGATGTGGGATTAGGCCTCTTTACTTTGAATCTGTGCTTGCTTTTCTTTCTAGACCTTGACATTGGCATCACTTCAGGTAATTATTCTTATTCTTTTGTTAGTCAAAACCCTAAAGCAGCACAATAAACCTTAGCACATACAAAAGATATAGCAGCAACAGCTAACACTCACTGCATGTTTAACATATGCTAAGGAATCTTCTAAATGCTTTACATGTTAATTCTTAAATAAATTAACCCATGTAACAACCCAATATTGCTGGTATGACTATAATCTCCATTTACAGATGAGGAACCTCAGCACAGAGTGAAGGTGCCTAGGAACTTCAACAGAAGGAATGATAGAGACTATGGCTACCACCCCATTTATTTGCAACATCTAATGTTCAGCTCCAAAAAAAGAAGCTAAAAATTCAAAATCCAGCATCCTTGGATTCGTTCCATACTTATAGGCTATCTATGCCATTTGTGCTACAGCAGAGGAGCTATTAGTGAGAGTAAAGTGATGTCTTTCTGTAGGGAATGAGGAATGAACCAGATGTTAGATATTATCTTTAGTCCCACCTCCCAAATGCAAGACAGGCTGTGGCCTTTGTCAGAGCAGTATACAAAAGAGGAAGACAGGGGTGTCAATTATGGCTTCTTCCTTAAACTGCTCAATCAAGGATGGATGAGTTTCTTACAGTAAAGTACTCTCATTAAAATTCCCTCCTATTTCTACCAATGCTGGCTGGGAGCTTAATCTAGGTTCTCTCATGTGTCTGTACTACGTTGTATTAGACCAGCCTACACAGCCATTTTTGGTATATGACCCATACTTTGACATCCAATATTTTAGACCAAACATAAGAATCCTATATAATAAAAGGCTAATATGCAAAGTGTCCCCTCAAACCGGGAGTTCAACTGGGAGTGTGACCAGGGGGTGGGGCTAGCAGCCAACTGCCTGCGGACCCAACCCCCCGGCTGGCCCCACCCCTGATAGGCCCATCTCACTCTGATTGGGGCGGGCCAGCCGGCCAACCCCCGAGCCAGCCGGGCCTGATAGGCCCCAATTAGGGCTGCCTGGCTGGACCCTACCTATGCATGAATTCATGCAACAGGCCTCTAGTAAGAATATAAAGAATGGAGGCCTCTTTAAAAATTAAAACGTACTTTTAAAGCAATTCTTAAGGGTTCTTAATAAAGCACCATGGAGAGCTTATCTTATCTAACAAAAGCCCAGTGATCAAATGGCAGAATGACCAGAACGACCACTACAACCAGTAAGTATGATGCGCACTGACCACCAAGGGGCAGACCCTCAATGCAGGAGCTGCCCCCTGGTGGTCAGTGTGCTACCACAGTGGGAGTGCTGCTCAGTTGACCAGGATGAGCAGCTGCTCCCATTGCGAACCCCGGGCGAACAGGCAGGAACCTCCTCGCCCCAAGCTCCTCTTCTTCCTCACTCCCTGCCACCTCCTCTGGATGCCTACAGGCTACACAGCACTGCCGCGGGCTCAGAGTTGACCCCGAAGGCTGGGAGGCGGGTTTGTGGCTGCTGCCGGACTGAGGCCTACTCCGCTGCCTCTCAGTGCTATTATCCCTGAGCCCGGCCCCAACCGGGTCCCCTGGAGAGGTGAGTGCTCCGACTCAATTGAAGATGCTGGACCAGGGAGCAGCTGCTCAGAGGGCAGGTCCACAGCTGCTTGGCTGACCGGGATGAGCTGCGCTCCCACAGTGGACCGAACCCCACAGGCCATGCCCCCCACCAATGCATGAATCCCATGCACCGGGCCTCTAGTCACAAGATAAAAGGCATAGATTTGGAAATCAGCATCCTATGGACTATATTAGACTCCATAAGTAGGCTTTTACTCAGAGTTACTACAAGTTAAAATTCTTAATTGCCAACATTTAAAAATCAGAAAACTTTGCATTAAAAACCAAATTTCCAGATTCTCTTGAAAAATCTGAAAATGTAGAAAAGGAAAAACCTATATTATATGTCTTATAGGCAAATTATTTAAATGGTGCAACTCATTCACTTGCCTGGCCTTGATAGCATTTGAGTTCATGACACCTTTTGGGGTGACCTGAAACTTAGTCCTACAAATCCAGACTGAAAATTACTTTCTGGGTTTAAGACAAAATTGATAACATTTATACTGGTTTACTTCTTTTGTACAAAAGAGAAATACTCACACTTTGGCCACTTTACTAATAGAAATGTGTTACTAAATGATTGGAACTATAATTTTCCTGATTTTACATATGAGTCAACTGAGGCCTCAGAGATGGTAAGTCACTTAACCAAAGTCAAACAAATGGAAGTAAAAAGGAGGGTTTGGACATAACACTAAAGCTCATTCACTAAACTACTGGACCAAGATGGAGTTTTATAATAGACATTGCACAGATAGAAGTGAAGCAAGCAAGCTGGTGAACTTTTAGAGTGAAAAAGGGTAAGGACCCCAACTGTTCAATAGAAGCAACCTTTACTGAACGGAGTGGGAAAATAAGAGGGATAGAAAATGAAGTCATATGTAACTTAGAGCGTCACAGAGAACTTTCCATCCAGCCTTTGGATCTAAGTATACACCACATCAAAACTGTTGTATAATCCACAACAACCAAATAATTGTCCCAGATCATCTTCTGTTTACTCTCAGGTTACTGATCATCCTCTAATCTTCTTGGCTCCTGGATTATAGAGTCATGCTAATTGACAAACTTGACTCTGAGTTCTGTCTTCATTTTTCCTTAATAGACCAACTTCATTATCTTCTGATTTCATTGTCTTCCTCGACACTAAGAAAGAGGCTCTTTTTGCCTAGGCCTCATGCGTTGAGAAGGTCTCAATCACATCCCTTCCAGAGATTGCCTCAAAAAGTCCTACCATAATTAGTTCTCTCATTTAACAAGTCTTTTCCAGGTACCACACAATATGTTAAGTGCTTGAAGTACTTATTATTTTATCCTCAGAAGACCCCCAGTAATGGAAATGTAATTATTTCCACTTAATGAATGAGGAAACTGAGGCACAAATGGATTCAATAACTTGCTAAAAGCCACACAGTTTTTTAGGAGAAGAGCCTGAATTCAAACCTAGTTTTTCAGAATTCCAGCACCCATAATGTTACCAATACGTATATTTACTTTGCCATATCATGATGACAAGGGTTCCAAATGAAAAGCTAGCTAAAGACTGTTGGTCAGAAAAGCAAAGTTTTGGGGATTTTCAATCAACTGTATTTGATCTATATTTCCAATAACAATGGATAGACATCCTTCTCTCTCTGACATTGAATTACGAACTATTCTCTCTTTCTACTGAGGCCATAATAAAACTCAACTGGTAAGTATTTTTCCAGAGGCATTCTAATTGATTAATTCTGAAGACCTAATTTAACAGCAGATCAATTAGAGAATGTTAAAGCATGTTTGAGGAATATAACCCTCCTGCCAAATTTTGCTCAACAGATTTAAACCCACTGACACATTCAGAGTATTCTGGTAGCTTTCCAACATTTCTGTAGAGCCAGGATCATCACATGAGGGTAGTGTCTTAGCATGCGTTACTTGTAGGTTTTGTTTTAGACTCAGCATAAAGGTTTGTGTGCACATTTGAAGTGTTCCCATTCATCTGGCAGTGGATTCTGGTGCTTTGTTTATGTTTGGGAGTAATTTGGTTAGTTTAGTTCCTTCACAGCCTCCTTTCAAGTGATATTTGTTTATCAGCCACAAATGCAGTCACATTAATCCATTTTGATAAGCTAAATACACCCCTGCAGTTTGTCCATGATGGAGCCCATATGTAAATGAGTTGTATAGTCTTGCAGGAGAGACATGCACAATTTCAGTCTAGTCATCCTTGCCTAATGTGGCTGTCAGGTGTGTCAAGAGCAACAGATGCTTGTTTGACAAAGGACCTTTTTATTCTGGCTAATTAAGCAGTTGGACACACCCTCCTGTTAACGGTTCTGCTTTGTACAGCCTGCTCTGGCTGAATCATGTGAATCTACAGCTAAATAGGCCACATTTTGAAAGAAGGCTAATTAACCCCTAGGAGAAGGAAAAGAATATGGAAAAAACCCAGCTGCTGAATGCGACAAGATTAGCATTTCTTCAACCAGATAGGCAAAACCTAGGCAAAGCAAATGTGTTTGGAACAAACATGTATTATTGCAAGTTTCAAGGCATTCAAATGTTCTTTGTGGTACTTACTGAAGATTATTTAATATACTCAAATTCACAGTTGGATTCCTTTTATCACATACAATGTACGTGCCAGATTAAATGGTTTAATAGTCTGACCTAATCAATTACTTATCAAACAGAATTATATAACTGCTAGCTTAAAAATAAGTAGTATCCACCTAATTTTTATTGTTTTTTTTTCCATCCTGAAATAATTAGCTCTCCAAAAAAGCAAAGTCAGCAAAGTTTATTACACCAACATTTTTTGCACTAAGGAATTAGGTTTTAATTCAGTATAAAAAATAAGATTTGTAATTTAATTTTCAAGTGCAATGGAGAATTTCCTTTCTTTTTCCTTAGTATAGGAAAATAAATGTTAATTCCAATTCCTACTTGAAACAAATTAACCAAAATTATGATAGTCACTTAGGTGTAGTAAAAATAAATCACACCTGAAATGTGATATTCAAGAATAAATTATTTACTTAGAAACTTGTTTCAACATAAGAACATAGGAATGTTATTTACAGGGAAAATACTTTGTTACAATTTAAAATTACTATTTTTGAAACAGCAAGGAGTTTAACATTGATGTGTTTTTCCCCAGAGAAAGATACAAAATCATAACAAATTTTGCAGCATTAAATTTTTATTACTAAAACTCTGATTAAGCATCAGCATTCTTGAATGTTAGAAAATAAATATTAATATACATAATGTCCATAGCAATGAAAATTTCTTTTAAAATTATACAACTAAAATGAGCCATATTTGGGGGAAGGAGTTGCTATATATACTTTTCAGTACATAAAATTAATATAAAATGTATATTTTTCTGAATATTTTGGAATAGGTGATAAAAATATTAAGAATATACTAACTCTTAAAAAACTCAAATATTAAGCAACTTTCAAAGTTAGTATAAAATAAAAAAATGAGCATTACAGAAATTTCATATATACATGGTTAAATATTCAAATGATAAATTTAATTTTTTAAACTTTTTCAAAAATATATTGAGCTGATTAATTTACCAACAAATATAAAACATGATGACTTGGTTTTCCCCCAATTCACCTAATACAAATGAAAGAAACTGGTTAAGCTATAGATTGTAGTCAGACTTTTTTACTTAAAATACACCTCTGTGAAAGTTTATTCATTGTAAAGATGCAGGGCTTCATCAAAACAATAAATCAAGTAACTGACAGGATGTGAAAAGAAAATTCATGATTTTCTGTATTATAAAAGTTCTGCCTCTTTATTTAGGTTTGAGGTTGCAATCCTTATAACTGTGTATAGTTCATCTTTTGTACTAAACTAATCAGAAGAAAATGATGGAATGATGATAGTGTAGAGTGTTCAGCAGTCATCTTCCTGTGATAACTGATGATAGTGATTAATGCTGGCGATGATTAATCAGTACAATGGTAACATATACAGGTTGCCTAGGTAACTTTTTTCATTTTTCAAACAAAGGTTTTCTCTTAACTAATTCTTACCTTGACTCAGATTATAAAAATCTGTTTCTTTGGAGAAGAAAAATAAAGCTAAAATACTTTAGCTACTGAAGTGGTGTAAGAATTATTTTATTCTAGTTATTAAGAGAAGCTGTCATCAGGCACAGAGGTAATCTGGGGGAAAAGAGAACCAAGTGCTTGTCCAGTCTACTGCTGGGGCCATCCAGCATTTTCTCTTCCTCATGGTCATGAATTAAAAGACAAATCAGTCTTACCTCGATGACATATGTTAAAAAATGGCAGTGCTCAGGCATCAGCTGAGAGAGAAGAAAAATAAAACCAAACAAACAAACGGAAACTTACAAGTATCCTAATGGAAGGAGGGTTTGAGAATGAATCAACATACAGAAAGATTCTTAAGCAAATTCTATTAGACAAAGCCATAAATGTTTCTCCCTACTGGGCAATCCACTCCTGAGAACTACAAGAAACTACTGGATGGAGTATTTAATGATAATAGCACTTAGAATATAAAGATGATGAACAATAAGCATGTTGTCATAAAATTATCATCTTTATTATTAGAGATATTAATAAGAATAGCTACCATCTGTTGAGCACTTACTATGTGATGGATATTTTATGGTAGAGAAAAGTAGAGTTTAGCAATTAAGTAACTTGCCCAGAATTACAGAACTATTAAGACATAAAGCTAGGATTCAAGTCTGGGTCTGTCTACCTCCAATAATGGCACCCTCTTGGCTACACAGATAGCAGCAGTGAGGCTATTTTAGCTAAATCAAGTTTAAAAAGATTAAGCAGTGTATGGAGACTTGGAGCACTAAAAAAGAGTTCTAAATTTGAACAAATAGACACACTATGTACCATAATATACCGAATGTGGGATCAATATACTATTTCCTAAAATCATCAAATCTATAATTTTCAGGGCATGGAAAGGCATATCATAGGCTAAAAGACACCTACATTAACCTCCTGTTCACAAAATATCTTATAGAGGAAATAATACAGAAAGACTATTTGCTTTGAAAAAATTAATTTTGTCCTTTAAAAAGTCAAAAAAGGGCCCAGTAAAATGAATGTGTATTCTCTTGCCCACACAGTAAATGTTCCTATTTTTTTCTCTATGCCTCATTTGTTTTTCTTTCTATAAAAGTGGAGAATAGAGCCTTTTGCAGTTCCTAACTATTCTAATGACAGACTTAAAGAGATCAAAACATCTAAAAAGGAAAAATAATCTATATATACAAAAGCTAAGTGACTGGAACGATGGAACAACTGGAACAACCAGTCGCTATGACGCACACTGCGGCGGCCAACCAGCCCGATCAGGGCTCTGATTGGCCCCCCTCCAAAACCTCCCGCAGCCCCTCCCCCCGGCCGGCCTCGCCCGAGGGTAGCCCCACCACCCTGATCAGGGGCGGGGCCATCTGGCCCACTTCCCGCAGCCCCCCACCCCTGGCCAGCCCAGCCCCTGATTGGCCCCTCAACCTCAATCTGGGGTGGGGCCGGCTGGCCAACCTCCTGGGTGCCCTCTCCCCATGCCAGTCCGGCCACGATAGGCCCCCATCAGGGTGGGCGGCCAGACCCTATCCGTGCATGAATTTGTGCACTGGGCCTCTAGTCTATCTATCTATCTATCTATCTATCTATCTATCTATCTATCTATAAAAGCCTAAGTGACTGTCACGACAGAACGACTGATTGACCAGTTGCTATGACGCACACTGACCAGCAGGGGGCAGTGCCCTGACCTTGGTGGTCAGTGCGCTCCCACAGTCAACCTCCCGTGGCCGGCTGGTAGTGTCGGTGTCCGTTACTTCTGCACCCAGTCCAGCGACCGTCACCTTCTCTCCCGACTCCACTGGGGCCTTTGGGCACCAGGCTGGGATGGGGAACTAGGGTGAGTGGCAGCGGATGCAACCCCTTTCCCAGGTGGGCCGAGGTCCAGCTTCCTCATTGGGGTCGGCGGCCAAGCTGCCGTGCCCTGTCCCTCCCCACCTCAGCGAGCAGGCCCCGATTGGCCTGGCCCTGATCAGTCCTGATTGCTGGCTGGGCCTAGGGACCCCACCTGTGCACAAATTCATGCACCAGGCCTCTAGTATATATAAAAGCCTAAGCGACAGTTAAGACAGGACAATCTGCGGGTAGCTATGACATGCACTGACCACAAGGAGCAGATGCTCAATGCAGGAGCTGCCCCCTGGTGGTCAGTGCGCCTCCACAGCCAACCTCCTGCAGCCAGCCAACCTCCTGCAGTCCCTCCCCGCGGCTGGCCAACCTCCCACGGTCCCTCCCCCCAGGCTGGCCAGCCCCAATCGCCCCGATCGCCAGCCAGGCCGAGGGACCTCACCCATGCACGAATTCATGCACCAGGCCTCTAATACTGTAAAATAATACTGCTAATATAAATAATGTGCTCCACTTTAAATGTACAATAGCTTAAAGAACTGAATTCTCAATACTGCCATTTTTTTAACCAATGTAGTGAATGTGGATGTGCATAAACTTGAAAAAAATCTGTTCACACACATAAATTCTGGAAATACTTGTTGTAAAACATAATGCTATTAATCAAATGAAATTTTTATATTGACTTTCATTCTAAAATGCATATATATATATATATATATATATTTTTTTTTGAAATAACGACTTGTCCAAAGGATGAAAATTAAGAGAGATAGAAAAGTCTAGCTAATTTTGTATATTCACAAATTTAACAGAAAATTTATTTCTCTCTAAAAAATAATATTTGAAATAGATCAATTATAGTGATTTAAAGACTTCCTTTGGAGCTAATTTTATCAAAACTATTGGTGCACTCTATGTATGGCTGTCCTTCCAACTCAGTCTAAAGCATCTTCTTTGCTCCAAAAACAATGGTTCCTTCTAAAGTAGATTATTTTAGGATATCTCATAAATCTCTGCTTGATAATACCCCAAACTGGGGCTACTTTAATATGCTTAAAATCAACTGTAAGTTCTTTTTAAAAAAATATATATTTTATTGATTTTTTGCAGAGCGGAAGGGAGAGGGATAGAGAGTTTTGAAACATCGATGAGAGAGAAACATCGGTCAGCTGCCTCCTGCACACCCCCTCCTGGGGATGTGCCCGCCACCAAGGTACACGCCCTTGACCGGAATCGAACATGGGACCCTTCAGTCTGCAGGCCAATGCTCTAACCATGGAGCCAAACCGATTAGGGCTCAACTGTAAGTTCTTTATGATTAAAAGCAATTGTCATCATGTAATGTTGTACATTAGTGTGAAATTTCACATAATTATTTTCCACCCTCACTCCTCCTACATTTTGATGATCTTTCCAGGGTACTAAAAGAGGAGACAGAGAATACTTCCTTTATCCCTGGAAATACATAAAGAGTGACTACCCTACCCAATCATTCCTTTTATCACTAAACGTTTTCCTCTCATCTCCCAAATCTAACCAATCATTGAGTCCAATGATTCTGCTCCTTAATATTTCTCAAAAATCTATTCACATATCTTTATGTTTCCAACTCCCCAGAGCTCAGGCCACTCCTTTCATCAGGTCCCAATATCCTCAAGATAAACTGCAAATCCCTTAACAGAGTTTATAAGGCTCTTGAGAATATAACTACTGACTACCGTCTATCTTCCAAAGAGCATCCACAACCCACACACATGGAGGTACTCTCAATTCTCCAAAACTGGGAACTTTGAATAAGGAGTTCCTTCTTATTGAAACAATTTTTCCTTCTTTGCTTCATCTTTCAGCTCTAAGTATAAATTCCACTTCCCCAGACAGCAGCCCAAACCACTACCATTTTTTTCCCTCATCTTAACAATTCTGGGTCTCGTGTCCTATCTTTACTCAGCGCACAATAATTATCATATTGTAGTGCACCTGTCTCTCCAACCAGATTATAAACACTATGAGCACATGGACTTTTTCATTCACAAATATGCAACAGGGCTCAAGACACAGAGGACCTTTAATTGTTGTATGAACAAATAAATCTATAAGGGGATGAGTTTAAGACCCAGCTGAAACATTACTATTAGAGTATGCTATATCAGAGACAAGTAACACTTTAAAATTCTCTCTCTATATATATACTAGAGGCCTTCCCTTCCCCTGGCTGCTGGCACCAGTTTTCCTCCAGCACCCGGCACCCAGGCCGTCGCTCCGGCTGGAGCTGCCTTCAAGCCTTCACTGCTCCGGCCAGAACCACCTTCAGTCTTTGCTCCACCACTTCGAGCCTATGTATGCAAATTAACCGCCATCTTTGTTGGCAGTTAATTTGCATATCTTGCTGATTAGCCAATGGGAGGCGTAGCAAAAGTACGGTCAATTACCATGTTTGTCTATTATTAGATAGGATGTATATAATTTTCTATTGGAGCCATTTTCAATCAAGTTATTCAGTATGGCCGAAGCCGGTTTGGCTCAGTGGATGGAGCGTTGGCCTGCAGACTGAGAGGTCCCGGGTTCGGTTCCGGTCAAGGGCATGTACCTGGGTTGCGGGCACGTCCCCGGTGGGAGATGTGCAGGAGGCAGCTGATTGATGTTTCTCTCTCATCGATGTTTCTGGCTCTCTGTCTCTCTCTCTTCCTCTCTGTAAAAAATCAATAAAATATATTTTAAAAAAAAGTTATTCAGTATGAATAATTTCTTTAAATTTTCTAATATGCCTTCATTTTCAATTCCCTTTATGGCAGAATTTTACAACTCTCATATTCCAAGATTTGTAAACCTCAACAGATTTTGTGTATAATTTTTATAAAGAAACAAGTATTAAATAAACCCAAATGAGCAAATTAAGTCTTCAGCTATTGCTCTTAACCTCCTGACACATCATTTACTATGTTTTAATAAGTATACCCGATTCACTAAATTGTGGATTCAGATCCAATGCTCTAATCATGTCATCTTGGAAAAGGTGGCCTAGTAGGCTTCCTTTGTTTTTATAAGACAGAAGCATGCAGAGATCTTTAATTTTCCTAGCCGAAATGCTAAGAACAAGTAATTAGCCCAATAGTAATTGTTCTAACTTCATTATTAATTAACCACTTGAAATTTATTTGAGCTTGGCCACATTCAACTGACATTCTTCTATGTTCTCTTAACAATCATTGAAACTTTTCACACACAAAAATGGTAGTAACCTCTATTTACAAATTAGTTAACACATTTAGGTAAGGATTGTATATGCATTATTTCATCTGTCCAGAAATCCTGTGAAAGTACTATTAATATCCCATTTTTATGGGTGAGAAGACTTAGGCTCAAAGCTTAAATAACTATGAGCCCTAGGGTCACACATCTACACATGGTCAGAGTGAGGACTTGAATATACTACACAGCTTATTAGGTTCCAGGAGCAAAACTTTTTTTCTTTCTTTTTTCAACCCAGCCATATGCTGTATTAGGCTTATAATATGACAATTTAAGTGTTTTACAAATTAAACATTATGTAGTTCTGTCTAAAGTAGCAGTCTTTTCTACATTTTTAATCTGTTGTAGGAATTAGACATCCTGTAACTTTTTAACCAACTTATTTTGCATGTGTGGTTATCCTCTAAAAAAAATCTTAATTTCATTTCTAGCAATGCAGAGTACCTCACAAGATGTCTATCTGTTCTGGTCTGTAGAGCTCAGCAAAGACTAGTTAACATTCTGAATCTTGTGGGTTCTGTACTACCTTTGCTGAGGCATCAACACAGTTAGGTTTGTTGAAATTTGAATCAGGACTCAAAAAATGACTAAACAGTGCCCACTGTCAATTCCACTTCTAAAGGAATAGGAATGACTGGATGCAACTTCTCAAATGCTAAAAGAAGGGCCAGTTTCAACTAGTTAATTCTCAAAAAAAAAATGAGTCTGGGGGTCTTTGACATAGGCGCCAGTGGTTGCTGCTCCCTGACCTTTACACACAGTCACAAATTGCCTTCAGCAACTCCAAGAAAAACATACTTAACTTTGTGACCTAATGACACTGCAATGAAAGGTGTTAAATGAGAAGCAGGTAGAGCTTGAAGAAAGATTACAGGCCAAAGATAGTGTTCAGGGAAACTACGCTCCACAGCAATACTTTAGAATACTCCTCTAGTCCAACTACATGCTTATTCTGGCTGGAGCACAGAACCATCTTTCCTTGATATATGCCAAGTAATTCATCACATACCTTGATCTATTCATTTTGTTGCTTCATTCAAATACTAACATGAGACATAGTTTGCTACAGTGATCAGAAGAGCAGAAAAAAGTAAAAATTCCTCAATTCTTACCCACACCTTCAGTCTATGTTGTGATAGACATTTTCATTCATTTTCATCTTCCCCTCCCCGCCCCTCTCTCTCATGCATACAGAAGCAAAAGATCTAAGTGGTTCCAGCTGCGGCTATAAGGTGTGGCTGAGGAAAAAGCACTCTCATTCCAAAAGACAGTGGGTCTCTACCATTACAGCTTCATTGGCCCCTGCTCCTGGCAGATGGTGATAAGGGTATGATAACACCACATCTACCTTGCTAAGAATCATGTTGCCGTACGGCCAGCCAATTTGACAAATTGACCAATTCACTGAAAACTTTTTAAAATTGTATATACTGATGACATAATTTGTGTTAAATGAAAGTTTTAAAGAGCTTTTGAAGATTCTTTGATATTTATGCTGATGAGTTTAAGGTTTTAATTTACCTGAAATATTACTGCAAGTCAGCACTGTAGCCTATATGTAACTATGTCATTATATAACTGTATTCTGGAATTTTGCCTTTCTCTGGGCCAATAATGTTTGAAAATGAGAATTTATTTTATATCAAAGGGCTGTGCATGTCTTGAATGCCATGGAGTTTATAAATGACAATAGGAAAGATTTCTTTCTTTCACCACATTTTCATCCATTAAATGAATTCTATCGTCTCCTAATTCACAAGTTTGTCAATGAGTCAACTAGATGGATATGTCCCTTCTGTGTTAAGCAACTGCAAGGCCATCAGTACATGAATATCAAGATAAATTTGGCACTCAGTTGAGTTGTACTGATAAATATTTCTGTTGCAAGTGTGTCAGTGGTGGAATTGCTATGGAAAATTTCAAATTAATCAATACTTCCTACCAGAAATTTTATAAGTTTCTGCAATTACTCTATGCATGACTTGTGATAAGCTTTATATGTAGTTAATAGAAACATATTTTGGGCAGCTGATAATTAGAAAACTGGTTCTTGGCAAATTTAACAAAACAACCATTCAGTGAATTTATATTTCAGTAGACTGCTTTTAGGTAAACTATCAATTCAGTAAACTGACCACTCGAAAAAGTAGGAGGAGAGTTGTAATAGGTTTTCAGATAATTGGCCCATTTCCCAATATCACGGTATTTTAAAGTTAAAGAGTATCCAGGAGATCATCTAGTTCAGGCCCTCATTTCACAGGGAACCTGAAACCTACAAACCACATGGATCCATGTTAGTGTCATTATTGGCATTAGAACTCAGAACTCCCAATTCATGGTCAATAGCTCATTCTAACAGACCATGGTTTACAAATAAGACGAAAAAAGAAAGAAGGCACTCAAAAAGAAGTAGGAAGGCCTGCCAGAAGCTCAAAGTGCTTATTACACAATGAAAGAAATACTCATAACATGGAGAATGCAGCCCTAAAAGAAGAGAGACATGTTTCCAAGTTTCTTTCTCACATAAATGAATAAGACACTGCTTCAGGGTGTTTAACAAGATTGTAAGTAAGGCAATCTTTGTGTATATGTTGACATATCAACTAAAATGGTTCACTGGATTTTATATTCTGTGAGGACTCTGGATCATCTTGCAAAACTTTTTTTCTCAGATACATGAAGCATCTTGGTATTCTAGGTTCAGTATTTTGTTATTAAATGGAGTAAATATCTGAGTGGTTCAGGCTCAGAAATATTTCATTACATCATCTCTGAATGCAACCTGTAATAAACAAACTGTTTATAGCGAAATAAATAAAAAAGACTAATTTCTAGTTTGCGAGGAAGAAAGGAGAAAGGCAAAATTCACAGTAATTGCCACCAAAATACACAGGGAAGAAATTTTAAATTTTCACTTACAACAAATAAGTGTAATTTTGGGGTGTGAGATGGAAACCTTTTAAATGTAATGGTTTGTGTAACAGCTTTTGTAAGGTGCACTTTTCACTGTCAAAAGGAATGAAATGCTCAAAAGGGTAATCAGTTTTAGATGCAGGTTTACAAGCTTTCCCCAACTTGTATTCTTTATCCATGTTGAAATGTTTTGCAATTACCTCTTACATATAATGTTCACACTTTCTTTTTAAAAGAATTAAAAATTGTTTTGTACAAATGTAACTCTGAAACCAACCATATTGCTTGATTTCCACCAATCATCTGATGCATCTGTTGGTTATAATTAGCTCACAAGTTGTCCACACCTAATTGACATAGTAGTACTTCTACAATATTGAAGACTATTAAAGTAATGCAGCGGCAAAGTCCTCCCAATATAACCTACTCACAAATTACATTTTTACATAATCTGTCTTATGAAGGTAATATAAGTGATTTTCTTGTTGTAACAAAATAGTAAGCTAACATTTACATATTACATTCAAAGCCATATACAAATATGGACTTATTACTTCTCATGGTTCCATGGAGTCATTTTTTACAGAAACTAGATTTACAAGAATGGGACTTTTTAAATGCAATCGAAAGGTTATTTATATATGAAAAATATATTTCCTTTCTTTATAATGTTTACTCAACATTTAATGATATATTGTTTTAAATTAAGACAACAGTAGGATTTTTTACATGTAGGCTAAAAAAATCAATCATTCTTCCTCACCCTCTCTCCCTCCCCACCCGCCCTTGTCCCTTTCTCTCTGTCCTCTCTCCCTAGTCTCCTGCCTTTTATCCACCCCAACCCTTGCAATATAAGCACCTAGTCAAGGCCAAGAGTCAAACAGTAGCCACACAACAGCCTCTCCAAACTGTTCTAAGTATGCAATAAGTTAGCATACAGACTATGGTTTACATCAGCGGTTCTCAACCTATGGGTCGAGACCCCTTTGGCGGTCGAACGACCCTTTCAAAGGGGTCGCCTAAGACCATCCTGCATATCAGATATTTACATTACAATTCATAACAGTAGCAACATTACAGTTATGAAGTAGCAATGAAAATAATTTTATGGTTGGGTCACAACATGAGGAACTGTATTTAAGGGGCCAGAAGGTTGAGAATCACTGGTTTACATTAACAGACTATGAGTTAAATGAGTCAGGAATATAGCTTTATTATATCAATCATTTTTTCTTTGAAATTATATTTGTACATCATAACAACGAATTTTGTCATAATCCAATCCATAGGCTTGAATTACAGTCACACCATTCCAATCATTATAGAAATCAAAACAACAGTTAAACTATTTTTTAAAACTTATATATAAGCCACATGACCAAACTGTTTGGTATCTCAAAACAAAGCTTACTGTGAAATTAGATAACCAGTGATGAATATTCCTGGCTTATACTTCCCAGACAACAGTAGAAGGATTTTATAATAAGACAGCTAAAGGTCAACATTAGTCATATTGTATTACTTCACTTTGTGTGGCTATGTTCAGAGCAATGCAGTCTCAGAGACTTGAAGGTTGGACAGGACCTTTAAGGTAATGACCCTGACTCATGGTTTGGGCCAGGAGCTATCTGTTTGAATCTCCATAAAGAAATTCTACCTACCACTTTATAAGAAATATTATAAGTTACAGAATTTAGCTCTACCATGACTCCAAGGTAATTCCATTTTATTTTTGTTTATAAGTACATAAATCATAATTAGAATATAAAGGTAAAAGAAGCAAAGGCTTCAAACAACTTAATAAGGGAAGATATATTAATTCATTTGGCCATCTTTTCTTTATATCTAATGTAAATATATTGAGTATAAAGTCCTAAAAGACATGCCAACCTGATTACAGTTATATTTAGAAAGAGAGAAAATTTTATGATTATTTTTGAACTTCCAGAAAAAATTAAAATTTCTTAATTTTTTATTACTGTTGCTGGCAATTCTACTGTTAAATTCATTTTTCTTCCAAATTGAATATTAATAAAGCTACTATCAAAGCTGATAATCTGTGTGTGTTGTTAACTACGACTTGAATAAAAACCAATAGAGAATAGGGCAATTAAAAAAAAAAGATTCTGATGTGTTTTGTATTGATGAATCTAAAAATGGCACTTAAGTTGGTTCTTAAAGAAAAGGCTCTATATATGTAAAAATGTATTTCAGTTTTACAAAAACCATAAAACAACCAA
The DNA here is from genome assembly GCF_000147115.1 of Myotis lucifugus. NCBI lineage: Eukaryota > Metazoa > Chordata > Mammalia > Chiroptera > Vespertilionidae > Myotis > Myotis lucifugus. The sequence continues at coordinate 1,714,677 of NW_005871178.1, forward strand.
AACCCTTTCCTAGAGAAATATGCAAAATACATAAATTTCTGCAGAATTTGTTACTTCATAGCAACACCTAAATTGTTTTCAGTTACCACCTTTTTTTCCCCAAGAGAACTTGCCCAAAACAGAAACATCTACTACTTCTTAGGAGAACATTTTTAAAATATTTGTTAAAGTATAACATAATATAAACCAAATACAATTTTCTAAATGTACTTTTTACTTAAAACATAAATTATTTACCCAATAAATTATTTTGTTAAATATTATGAAGACTCAAGAATAATTAACAAATCATAATTTGAGTAAGTGATTTACATTCTTTTCAAAGAATATATAGGCAAGTTATTTTTTACATGGGAGTTTAATCAATGTTTTAGGGGTATCATATTATAGATTATGATTTGTTTGAGTTGCTCAGGCGTGAACTCTTTTCCTTTTATTTTATTTTTAAATGGCTCACCTTCAGTATTTAATTATGCTCTTTTTCATGAATACATTTCACTTGAGAAAAAAGAAAAGAAAAACCTCTATAGAGAATATTACTTAAAACAACTGCAGACCCTAGACACACTTTCTTTGAAGAATTCATCCCTGCTTCCTTTTCTTCTTGCTTTGAAGACAAGAACAAATGCTTCCTGAGTGTGGAGTTTAACTGAACAGTCCACTGCTTTAACGCCGCCTTCAGAGTCAAGTTAGCTGGAGCAAATATGAGCTAACTTCTATAGTAGAACAGTTCTCTTGGCAACTGTGAGAAAGGCTGCAAGTGAAAAACGTTCTATGCTGTTATTTTTTTAAACTTTTTATTTTTTGGTATGTATCTCAGTGTGGGGTGATGAATACTAAGAAATAAGTCAGGAAACAGGAAAAAAAAAAAGGTACCCTCCACCTAAGTAACATGAACAAAGGTAAGGCTGCTGTTTGGTATTTAAAAGATTCTTCCTGTATTCAGGATTGTTGTCTTCCATCTTTAGCACCTCAGTTACATCCCATTCAAGAAGGAAAAAAGCTACTATTTCTTGTATGCCTACCACTAAACATAATAGTTTAATTCTCACAAAAAACTTGTAAAATGCATTTCTCTCTACTTTATAAAATAGACACTAAGGTCCAGAAAGACCCAAATTATTTTAGGAAATTTTCACCACTAGTAACAGACTATACCAGGACCCACAATGAATTCCATCTAACAATAAAATATATGTTCCTGCCATATTCCAGTTTGCTTATACTTGTTTTTTTTTTTTTTTTTTTTTGCTCGTTGTACATATTTTCAGGTTTATGCAAACACAGTTTGGGTTTCACATTTGAAATTTTCAACTATTATGAGAATGGCACTGTTAGGAGTAAAATAATGGTCCTGCAAAGTCAGTGAGAAATTAAAAACACCATGGACTTCTTAATTGTTCATTTTACACACTAGTTTGAAAGACCCAAGGAAATATTTGCTGTCTTACCAAAATAACACATTGCATTAGGCAGTATTTAATAGGCACAATAACAGTTCCTAACCTATCCTATGTAATAAAACCCTAATATGCAAATTGATTGAACAGTGGAATGGCCGGCAGAACGACCAGTTGCTGTGACATGCACTGACCACCAGGGCACAGATCCTGTGTTGGGCGTCTCCCCCCCCCCCCCCCCCCCCCCCCCCGCCCAAGAGAGAGGTTACCAAGGCAGCAATCAGGGAGTGGAGGCAGCTGACAAACACCCCACCGGTCGCCTCCCACAAACCGGCAGTTGGACATCCCCCAAGGGCACGGGCCAGGCTGAGGGACCCCCTCCTCCATCCCCCTGCACGAATTTCATACACCGGGCCTCTAGTTTAAGAATAAAAATAATAAGTTATGCCATGGCTGGTGTGGCTCAGTTGGCTGGGCATCATCCTGTGCACTGAAAGGCTGCTGGTTCAATTCCCGGACAGGACACATGCCCGAATTGCAGGCTGGATACCAGCAGGGGGTGTGCAGGAGGCAGCTGATCAATGTTCTGCTCTCAATCAATGTTTCTCTCTTCTCCCTTCTTCTCTCTCTAAAAATAAGTAAACTATTCTTTTTTAAAAAATTTATTGATTTTTTACAGAGAGGAAGGGAGAGCGATAGAGAGTTAGAAACATCGATGAGAGAGAAACAGCGATCAGCTGCCTCCTGTACACTCCCTACTGGGGATGTGCCCGCAACCAAGGTACATGCCCTTGACCAGAATCGAACCCAGGACCCTTGAGTCCACAGGCCGACACTGTATCCACTGAGCCAAACTGGTTAGGGCAAAACTATTCTTTTTTTTTTTTTTAACTAACACACTAATAAATTATGCTCATCACCTATGTCCACCATAAATTCAATAAGTATTCACTCACTGAATGCAGGCCACTGTGGTTAGATGTTGGGAAAAGATGACAAGATGAGGAAAGCATTAACTTCACTACCTGCCTCTTCTTTTTTCTCCCCCTAACAAAGATTACCCCCTAAGACACATCTTTGTCCTTTTGTGTTCCACACTGTTCCTCGAATATTTTGTTACTTCAGCATTCCTGTGTATAGTATAATGTCTTTCAAATCTATCGTCCCAGCTCCTCCTCCTCATTTACCTAAATCCAAATCCTATAACAACAAACTGCCTCTTTGCAAATTCAACACACTGAGATCCAAGATGATATCCTCCCTCTCACCACATCAGTGCTGACCCCTCAACCTCTCTTTCTATCAATTCCTGAAAGATTGAAGGGGTAATATCCCTGACTGTCCCAGCCTCTAGTCTTCCCAGAGTTTTATTCACTGCATAGCTCTACCCCGAACTCTGAACCTATTTGGTTTAGTTATCATACCCACTCATAGTAAACTCACCTATATTAACTATTTCTTCTTGGAGACATATGCAAATGTTTCTAAGTCTAAAGTATAGAATAAAGTTTGAAGATATATTGACTGTGAAAGTAAACTAAAAGTACTTATTTTGTAGTCAGGCAATAACTTCCATAATCCTTATATGGCATTTCTGAAATTCTATAATGTGCCAAGAAATTTAATGGGGCACTTTATAAATACTATTCCATTTAATTTTGACAACTTAGAAAACAAATACTATGTGCATACACAGGACAACACCTGTTGAGGTGATTATATCCACACTAGAGGCCAGGTGCACGAATTTGTGCATGGGTGGGGTCCCTCAGGGTGGCCTCCAGGAAGCAGGCCCCAGCTCGCGTCCCCAGCCTCGCAGCCCCGCCTGGCACCCCTCCGTGGCCTGGCACCGCCCCCTTGCCTGCTCCACTATCCCGCATGCAGGGTGATCGATAGGGGCCAGGCCCTCCTGCCTGGCTTCCTTAGCACCTGGGAGCTGGGCGGCGGCCCCACCCCCCGCTGCCACCGCTGATCACCGTCTATGGGGTGACTGGTCAGGGCCGGGCCCTCTGCCCGGCTCCCTCAGCACCTGGGAGCTGGGCAGCGGCCCTGCTCCCCACCACTGACACTGGTTGCCGTCTGCAGGGTGATTGGCGAGGAGATCAGCCCCCTGCTTGCACCCACCTTGGCCTGGCGCCACCCGCTCACCTGCTCCACCATCTCATTGCAGTCCCATTCTCATCAGGGCCCATTGGGGCCAGCAGTGCCTCCACTGCTGCCCGCTTCCAGTGACACCCACCATGTTCCGCACTGCCCCCTGGTGGTCAGCACACGTCATAGCGAGTGGTCAAACAATTTGCATATTAGGCTTTTATTATATAGGATTTTAGACATAAAAGTTAGAGTGGTTAAATAACTTATCCAGGGTCACATATCTAGCAAGTAATTTTGTTAGAATTCAACTCTAGATGTAGCTGACTTTTAAGGCCAGTATTCCTTATATTATGCTCTATTAGGCCCGTGTCTGCCATTTAACTAAAGTCACTTTAACCAGTGACTGGTTCAACTGGATGAACCTCTGTTTTCTCATCCAGAAAAAGAAAGGGTGTTATCAGTGTTCTTATCAGAAAGCAAGAAGCCAGTAGGAGGGCATCTGAAGTGTGGCATTTTTCAAAATTTATAGGCATAAACCCAACATAATCCAGTACAGTCCTCCATCCCATTGCCACAGCTGTTGTTTTGAATCACTAACTTTTCTTATACCATACATGAAGTGGTACAATAATATTATATAAAGCTATACAGTGTTAAGTTAAAGAAGCATACTGTAAGCAATATAGTAACCACTGAAAGAATAAAAAAAGAGATACAGCAATGAAGGAGATAAGACAGAATCATGAAATTATTCAAGTCATTAAAAAAAAAGAGTATGAAAAGAGGAAAATGGAACCTAAGCATGCATAGGGCAAATAGAAAACAAACCACAACATGCTAGATTTAAACTCAACCATATCAGTAATCACATAAAATGTAGTTTATACACACAAATGAAAAGGCAGAGATTGTCAAATCATATAAAAACCAAAGACCAAGCTAAATGTTGTTTATAGAAATCTACTTCAGATATAATGTCACAGAAAGGTTAAAAGTAAAAGGATTGAAGGAGATATATCATGCTCTATTAATATCAGACAAAACAGGAAAATAATATTACCAGGAATAAGGAGAGTCATTTCATAATAATAAAAGAGTCAATTCATCAAGAGAACATATAATCCTAAATATTTATACACCTATTATCAGAACTTCAAAATACATAAAGTAAAATCTGATTGAATTGAAAAAGATAAAGAGTAAAATGCACTATAACAGATGAAGATTTTAACACTCATCTTCCAATAACAGATATAACAAGTAGACAGAAAATCAGGAAGGATATAAAGAATGTGAATAACAACATTGACCAACTTGACTAATTAACATTTATAAAACACTCAACACAAAGAAAAATACACATCCTTCTCAAGTACATGCAGAACACTCACCAAGATAGACCATATTCTGACCATAAAACAAGTCTCAATAAACTTCAAGAATTCAAATCTCATAAACTGAACTTATAAGTTGTCTGATCACCAAGAATAAGGAGAGTTTAATAAGAACCAATAGAGTTTAATTAGAACCAATAACAGAAAAATATCAGGAAAATCAATATATATTTGGAAACTGAATATTATACTTCTAAATAACCCATGGGTCCAATAAGAAATAAAAAGGAAAATTATAAAACATTTTGAATTGAATGAAAATGAAAATACAGTATCATTCATGAGATGTCTTGCCCCCTTAATTCATACTGGTGAAGACAAAAGTTAAAGGAGCCAATCAATCAACAGATTCTCAAGTGAGGAAAATCAGGACTCTATATAATAAAAGCCTAAGCAACCATTATGGCAGAATGACTGTCGCTATGATGCACATTGACCACCAGGGGCAGACGCTCAATGCAGAAGCTGCCTCCTGGTGGTCAGTGTGCTCCCACAGGGGGAGCGCTGCTCAGCCAGAAGCTGGGCTCATGGCTGGCAAGCACAGAGGTGGTGGTGGGAGCATCTCCTGTCTCCATAGCAGCACTAAGGAGTAGTGAGCCGAGCAGTAAGGAGCAAGCAGGTGGGTGGTAAGGAGCAAGGGATCTCGAATTGTGAGAGGGATGCCCAACTGCCGGCTTAGGGGGATTGAGCCTACGCCAGCAGGTGGACATTTCCCAAGGGGTCCCGGACTGTGAGAGGGTGCAGGCCGGGCGGAGGTACCCCCCCACCAGTGCACAAATTTCATGCACCAGGCCTCTAGTTAAAAATAAAGACGATTGTGAATTCATAAAATGTTAAAACTGGAAGAACTCTAAAATCCTTCTAAAATCTGTAAAAACAAAATTTACAGAGAAAACAGCTCCAGGAAGGACATATGATATGTTTAATAAAGTTTATAATAGTAAATATTTAAGAATAAGCAGTCTCCATTAGTATAGTATGCAAATGTCTGAGTTCTTCTAAAGCCTGTTTTCACCTAATAAAAGCAGATAAAGATTTTATAAAATGGAAATGCACATTTGTTGGCCTGTGCCTAATGTGAGCATTTGGTGCCTTTTATGTATGTTTCCTATATTTGTACACATGGCATAATAATTAAGAGTACTGAACTCTCAGTCCACATTGCCTGAAGTTATACTCTGCCTTTGCCACAACTAGTAGCCACGATATTGGGCAAGTTATTTTAACCTGTTTTCTCAACTGTAAAATAGTGGTAAACTATAAAATGAGAATAAGTAGTTCCTACCTCCTAGATTGACCATAAGGATTAAACATGTTAATGACTATTGTGGGTTTACAACATTGCCTGATGCTTAATAAATGTCAACTATTTTTATGTAGCATTGATTTGTAATTACTAGAAGCTTATTAGCCAATAAAATGACTTTATTTTTTAATTAGGAGACATCAATTAAAATAGGATATCAGCTCCAAGAAAAAAGTTGCTTCCAATTCATGTGTTTTAAAAAAGGCTTAGAAGTTATTTGAAAGCCAATGTCAAAACAAAGCTGGAGCAATATCTTCTTAAAATAAGAGACAATGATCCAATGAAAAAACATCTATGACATGGAGTGTTTGGGATCAACCGACAAATTTAATACTATCACATATGAGATGATACTGAATCTACACATTAGGGCTATACTCCTGCCTTCAACTATTCCTTCTAAAGTGCTCTGTTCAATGACAATTTAGGAATTTAAATATTAAATTTATAAAAGATTAAAAATATTATAATTCTTAAAATATTTATTTTTAAATTTGTTTTTAAATGAATAAAAGGCAGCATTCAGCAGTATATCACTTGAACAAATTCCATTTGGTATAAGAAAACAACAAAGTAAGTGTGGAACACATTTCACATTTTTTTATTTAATGCAACTTCAATGCTTTCAACGCTGCATACATTACTAAAAGAACAAAAATAAAAGCTGTACTATGAAATTGTAAAGAATACCAAATTGATATAATTATACTTTATAATTTCTTCCAAATATCAAAAGGACAAGTTTTTTTAAAATCAAAATAATTTCATGTGTCACTTATCTGTTCTACTGAATAAGGTAGAATAAGTATCCTATATAATAAAAGGGTAATATGCAAATTGACTGAAAGGCGGAGCAACTGGTCGCTATGATACACACTGACCACCAGGGGGCAGACGCTCAATGCAGGAGCTACCCCCTCATAGTCAGTGCACTCCCACAGTGGGAGTGCCACTCCGCCAGAAGCCAGGCTCACAGCTGGCGAGTGCAGCGGCAGTGGCGGGAGCCTCTCCCGCCTTCCCTCCACGGCAGCGCTAAGGATGTCCAACTACGGGGTGCGGGCCTAAGCCACCAGTCAGACATCCCCCGAGAGCTCCAGGACTGTAATAGGGTGTAGGCCTCCCCCTCCCCCGAGTGCACGAATTTTGTGCACCAGGCCTCTAGTATTTTTAATAATTTTCTCCAATATTTCAAATTTTAATAAAAACTAGAATTTGCATTGTCTTTCTGACAATGATGCCATTCCTCCTCCACTGGGCTGAATGGATGAGCCTGAATCAATGTGGTAACAAAATACCAAATGAGTCTGACTTACTATTCAAATATTTTGGGAAGTGAGTAGATTTTATACCTTTAATAACATAACTGAAACATCACCCATCACCTTAGCATTTGTAAAACCACATTTCTCTTCTTCTTATACCATACAGGCACTTTTTCCTCATACTCACAATTATGAGAAAACTTGTCATGATGGTACATAAAGGCAATGAGTGAGACTACCTGGACAAGGCAGAAAGCACCATTTGTTCCTCTGAGTCACTTATCAGCCTCCATCATCCTTCAGTCAGCCAGAAGTATATTAAAGCTCTTGGTATGTGTGGCCTTCTTTGAGCTCTTTGTAATAAACTGTATCAACCACTGGGAGAAAAACCAAGGCCAGAAAAACACTCAGGTACTAGTAGAACCTGAATAGGACATTCTATGGCTCACTGAGATTAACACCTACCAAGAGATAGCAGAAACCTGAAAACAGAAGCCCAGCGCAAATAAAACTGAGAAGGCTGAATGTGGTCAATCATCTTCAAATGATTAGCTAAACTTTACCACTTACAAAATATTTTTACATACATTATTTATTTGATCCTCACAATAGTCTTATGATATGAAGACATATTATAGATATTTTATTAATAACTATATTTCACAGGAGAAGAAACTGAAACAAGAACTTAAACGATTTGTCTAAGGTTACTTTAACCAGTAAGTGAGCAGGAACTTGGCTTCTATTTTCCCCAAAACTAACTGCAGATTTCAGTCTTTCAGCTACATTGCTATATCCATCATAGATGAGGAGGGGCAGGTTGAAGGAGATAGGTTCCACACTGGACAAGGTCAGCAGTTATTCCTATAAACCACTGTATTTTTTCCTGCTTTTAATCATCAGTCCCATACCTTCCTTTACTTCATTACCTCCTTTAATTCTTGTTCTTTTCTTTAGACAACCCAAGATGTCAGAAACCACTTTGTACATTTAAATCCTTTAGACACTGATCTGTGTAACCAAATATATTCCTAGGTCAAACCTAAAACTAGCAAATGTGGATCCTTCTCTTCTATGAAGGTCAGTGGGTATAGCAGAAACTGGCCTAAGGAGTAATAAAATGTGTAGAAATGTCAGAGATAAATATTTTTACTGCATGCTATAAAAAGTAGGCAGGACATGAATAATCAATAGAGTATCTCCTGATCTGGACTGTCTGTGCCCTGCAGGCTGACCACACTCAGTGACTGAGCCAGAATAAACACTTAGAATAAAAGTTGAACTAAACTACAACAATCAGTAAAATAATACTAAGATATTAATGAACCTCTGAAGAACTACCTAATCATCATGTTAAGTGTTTTTATAATATATTCTAAATGCAAAGCTTACAATGTCTTGAGGAGTAGTCAAAACCAAGTAAGTGGAAGATGCTGGCAAAAACAATGGAGAAGAAACCCCTATTGATTAAATGTGATTGTTTATAGGATATTACTTTTGCTGAAGAGCTGAATGTCTTCCTTTCATCTAAAACTTAAAGTTTAATACAGACAAAAAGGAATACTTAAATCACCAGACATCCAAGTCCACAGATTTAACCAGTTAACATTTTCTAGTTCATTATATAAAAATATATGACAGAAGAAATGTGCATTTTAAAAACAAATACTATCTAGTGCTTTTATTATACAGATTAAAACTCTAGCATTTCAAGTTCTTCACCTATATGAAATAGTTTGATCATTCCATTAACCCAAGGACAGTCCTGATATCCCTATTTCACAAATGGAAACCAAAGTATGAGGCTTGGAAACTGGAGTTGTAGAGTTGCTATATGACACAAATGAAACATACCAAGTAACCCTGATAGCATAATGCTGTCTTTCACATTTCCTTCTACTACCTTCTGCTCTTCTATCTCCAACACAATGCACATGAGAGCTAATCACAAAGTTAACTCCAGGAGGTAACTTGAACCCATCAGCATAATCTACAGTCCAGTTGATGGGAACTATTCACTTCCAAAGCAAGAAAGATTATACTTTATTATAAGTGAATTTCATGGGAAGAGAAAAAAGGAAGGGGAGGCATTCAGATAAGAACCAGATTTGATCTCTAGACTAGAAAAGATGCCTAAGGAAGGGCAGTAGCGAATATAGAAAGGACTAGTAAAATAGGAGGTTGGAGACAAATGTCCATCTATGGGATTTACTCTATGTGAAAAATCTTTAGCTCAACCATACTGGCAGATGTAACTCTCACCTGAGATAGGCTTTTCCCCTAAATTGCCGAACTGGTCCTGAAATAAACTTGGGTTGTTGCTGTTGATCATGATGGTGGTGGTGGTAGTGATGAAGGTGCATGCTGGTGTATTTGTATATTAAAAAGGAGATGACTTAAAATCAAAGGCAAAGCGCTATGATTCTTCTTCCCTGGCATGGACTGGATATGCCCAACCTTATAGAATTCTGAGTTTACAATATACATGAATTTTGATTTGTTAGAGAAGGACAAACCCTTCTACTTCCTTGTCAAACGCACCGCTTCTCTACCCTTTGATGCTACTGGGAATAAAAGATCTTCTAAGTGAGACACAGATCAAATTCAACAATTTGGATAGTTCATTATGCTAGTTAAGAAGGTTCCATAATAAGTCAGTAAATATACAGTTCTGCCCAATTTAGCTACTTGCTTAAAAAGGTAATAATACACACTGTAGAGTGAAAATATGGTATTCAAGAAACAAGGAGACACAGACTGAGCACCTGCTACATGTAAGAACCTGCTATACATGACACACTGAGGGGCAAGGAGTTTCATAAAAATAAATAGCTTCAAAATGAGAAATTATTTCAGAAATGTCATTTCAGTATGTTGCCAGACTGGACTGTCACAATGGAGCTATATTTTAAAAAACAAACATACAAAAAAAAGAAGCTCTAGAAATAGTACGTTTTTCAGAAAACTGACAACCCTGAGAGGATAAAAAATGAAAACAAAAGTTATTTTCTTACTGTAGGACTAGTCAAACTAAATGGAGACTCTGGATGAGTACAGACAGCTCTCCTAACCCCATCCACACATTTGCTGAGAATGCTACTCAGCTTCAAAACAATGAGTGAGTGTGCATGAACTGGAGCTATTATACACTAAGGTGAGACTGTAAAATGGTATAGAAACTTCAGAAACTAATATGAAAGTTTCTTCTAAAGTTAACCATACACTAACCATGTGACTCAGCAATTCCATCCAAAGATACTTATCCAAGAAAAATGAAAAGATTTGTCTGAACAAAGACTTGTACACAATGTTAATAGCAGAGCCACAAATTTCTGAAAACAACCAAATGTCCATCAATAGGTGAAAGGACAAATGTAGTTTACTCATAAAATGGAATACTATTCAGAAATTTTAAAAGAACAATTCACACACACAATAATATGCATGAATCACAACATTATGTTGAGTAAAATAAGCCAGACACAAAAGAGTGCATACTGCATGACTTCACTTACATGAAATTTTAGAAAGCAGATCAGTGTTTGCTTGGGGCTAGGGATCAGAGGTGAGCATGACACTGAGTAGGGTCACAAGTAAGTCTTGGGGGGGGGGCGGGGGTCAGTACAGACATGTTCTACATCTTAATAGTGGTGGAGGTTGTATAAGTTTTTAAAATTAACTGAACACTTTCAAAGGGCATATTTTAATGTATATATTGTGTATTTTACAATATGGGTACTTCAAAGTGATTAAAAAACACAATTTTTTGGCCTAACCAAGTGACTTCCTGGTTGAGTGTTGACCTATGAATCAGGAGATCACAGTTTGATTCCTGGTCAAGGCACATGCCCAGGTTGCTGGCCTGGTTCCCAATGGAGGGCATTCAGGAAGCAGCCTATCAATTATTTTCTCTCATCATTGATGTTTCTATCTCTCTTTCCCTCTTCCTCTTCTCCCCTCCCCTCCTCTCCCCTCCCCTCTCTCTCTCTCTCTCTGAAATCAATACAAATGTATTTAAACAAAAACCCCACAATTTTGGAAGCAACACCTTTAAAACAAATAAATATTCCCACTACACTAAATGCACTGTTCAGATCATATTAAGGTAAAGTGTTTATTCTATGAACATTTTAAAGAAAATTGAAATTACAAAAATTTAAAAGAAAAGCAAGTTGAATGGTGAGTAAATCTAGTAATGTTATCATATATGAGAAATGACTAAATGTTAAGTCTGCAACAAGAAGATGAATTAGGGACACATAATTACCCTCATATGTATAAAGTTCTACCCTCTAAGGCAGTAGTTCTCAACCTTCCTAATGCCGCGACCCTTTAATACAGTTCCTCATGTTGTGGTGACCCGCAACCATAAAATTATTTTTGTTGCTACTTCATAACTGTAATTTTGCTACTGTAAACAATAATTATACATGTGTTTTCCGATGGTCTTAGGCAACCCTTGTGAAAGGGTCGTTTGACCCCCAAAGGGGTCGCGACCCACAGGTTGAGAACCGCTGCTCTAAAGTAAGAAATAGATTCCTAATGGGTGGAAGTCATAAACACATACACTTGTTGAATATTCACTACATCCCAGATACAATGGAAAGTGAACTTGTAAGAAAGTACTTAGTTACTGATTTCCCATTGTTGATCTTCTGCCAGGCTTACTGGAGGGGACATTAGATAGGGTGATGGATTAAATGTCCTCTAAAAATCTTTTTAGAGCAGATTTTGTTCCTTTTATAAAACTTGAAGTAAAATTTCCATGATTTCAAATTACTGAAATTCACACTTGCTACTAGTGCCACGGCTTTAATATCTTGATGTTCAGATCTTTTTTAATTAGTGATTTGCTTTAAAGAATATATTGTTGTGCATTGCTAACAGAGTCAATGCAGAGTACCTGTTTGGTATAAGCTACCTAACATATAATTCCACCAAACGGGAAAATAAAATACACTTTAGAAGGATCCACTTTATGATGAAATTTCAAATATTACCTAACAATACAAAAAGAAAATTGTTGACAAAGAAAATAGCAATTTGTGTGCCCCATAAATGTAAAATGATTGGCCAGGAAAACAGTGCATTTCCTACTGTTCAGAAGGAAAGCTCCCTAATGGTAGGAGAGAAAGTTTGGATTTAAAGGAGCTCTTAAAACTAAGGTAAGTTTCAGTGGATGTGAAAGAAGATAGCTTTTGTGATGAACATTATCATCTCCCTTCATATTTACTCTTCCTTTTTCATTTCCAGAAGCTCAAACTTCATTTGGGGACCCAGGCTTTCCAAAGAAATTAACTCCATCCTTTACTCCAGAGATGAAACACAGAATCCAGGATACAACAATAAGGACTTTCCACCATCATGGCCACAGTGATTCCTTCTGAGGTGGAAATAGGATCTGCCTGGTTGAATCAGAATAAACATCAGGACTTTTGTTAGAAATACTGAGACAAAAGTTATTTTGCCAGTGGAGGTAAATATGGAAACAATAAGCCTTAGGAGCTACTGAAAGCCATATCAAAACCAAGACAGGATTATCAGAATGTAACAAACACCAAGGAGGCAGAATAATTAATTTAAAAGTCACTGAGCCACTGGATCATTCCCAAAGTAGCCTATCTTTGGACTTCTGAGTTAACATTAGCTAATGTATTTCATTGGTGGCTTAAATCCATTTAAGTCATTTTTTAAATGTAAGGTTCTTATTACTTGCAACAAAAACCGAAAAGCCAGGGACTTTAGGCAAAGAAAAATAGAGTAGAATGCACAGATGTCAATTCAGACTTAAAAACTGGTTTTGGAATTTATAGCCAAATTTATTAATAAAGTATTTGGTGTCAGAGATATAATCTAATGAATCTCCCATTCGTTGAGCATCTTTCTTTGTCCTATGTGCATATTCCTTATGAGCAATTATTTTAAAACGTACAAATGTTTTTAGATTCATTTAAACTACCTTCTCCAAAGAAGTATCACACTTAATGAGTCCGGGCTGTGATTCTTGAATTGGTGGGGTAAAAACCAGATGGTGCCATGTCTATTCTTAATTTGCCATGATCAATTGAAAACTGGGTTGAAGAACCATAAACTTCTGGATTTTGCTCCAAAAGGATGAGGAAAATGTGGACAACATGATGGTAGCCTCTACTCCACTTCCTATTATTTTTGAACTGTTTCAAGTCCCAAATTAATTTTCTAGACCTGAGGATACAAAAATGGAACTTCTAACCAGACATACCAAAAAAACTACCAGATGTTAAAATTGTTAAAAAGAAAGCTGCTATTAAAAGGAAAGACCCCAGTATTAACATGACTTATCATTTTAAATATTTCAGTTATGAAATATACAGGGGGAAAACTAAATACTGGTAAAAAAAAAAAAAGACTAAATTGATATTACCACTTAGGAATTTTGAGAACCATTACAGATTCCAGTAAATGCACCTCTGATAAAAAAATATCTGAATAAATAAGAAATAGGCCTTTGGTGACTTTCAGGTACAAAAATCACTTCAATTTCATTCTGTCCATATATCATTTGAGAAAACCTTTTTGAATATTCATAGGTCAGTAGAAAAATTTTAGCAGTACAATATATTCCCCAAAATAGAAAAGGTAAATATCAAGATTAGTCACATAGCTATCTAATTTATGAATAAAAGGAATTACATATTCAGGCTTCCTAATACAGAAATATAAAAAATTATTTTCAACTTTCCCAACACCATTTATTGAAGAGACTGTCTTGACTCCATTGAATGTTCTTGCCTCCTTTGTCAAATATTAATTTGAAAATAGTGGTTTGGGTCGATTTCTGGGTTCTCTATTCTTTTCCATTGTCTATATGTCTGTTCTTGTGCCAGTACCAGGCAGTTTTGAGAACAGTGGCTTTGTAATAGCTTGATATCTGGTATTGAGATTCCCTCCTACTTTGTTGTTTTTTCTCAGGATTGCTGCAGCTATTCAGGGTCTTTTTTTTTTAATCCAGATGAATTTTTGGAGAGTTTGTTCTAGGTCTGTGAAATATGCTGTTGGTATTTTAATGGGGAGTGCATTGAATCTACAGATTGCTTTGGATAGTATGGACATTTTAATGATGTTGATTCTACCAATCCATGAACATGGTATGTTCTTCCATCTGTTTATGTCTCCAATTCATAAAGACTATACAGAAGCAAAAATATACAGACAAAATGTGTCAAAATTGCAGAAAGGAAAAGTGTCAAATTGAGGAATCATCACGTTCTCGATAAATAATGCCTAATAAAAAATATGAGTATTGTTAAAGGTTATATCTACAGTGAAAGGATAAATATTATCAATAGATAAGAGTATTTATATGAAGAGTAGCATATACTAAACAAATAAATTATACTATAATTCGTCCATCGCTGGACTTTCAGTTCCAAATTATTCAAAATATTTCATTCCAGGTGCTTGGTCCTAACTTCCTTTTTATTAAAGTTAAAATGTAGTAATTATTGGAATAAGATGACTGAGATAACAAATATTTATTTAAACCAATAGAAACAGGAGAAGACAGAAAAAATTCTATGCAATACTTGGAGTGGAAATGAACTTGAGAAAGGAGGAAGGACAGGAAACTATGACACATAACTGAAATTCTATTTCTTAGACATACAGGGAAGGAGATGTAAAAAGCAATGGGTCTGGCCTGGCTGGTGTGGCTCAGTGGTTGAGCGTCGACCTATGAACCAGGAGGCCAAGGTTCAATTCCCAGTCATGGCACATGCCCGGGATACGGCTTGATCCCCAGTTGGGGGTGTGCAGGAGGCAACAGATGGATGATTCTCTCTCATCATTAATGTTTCTCTCTCTCCCTTCCTCTCTGAAATCAATAAAAATGTATTTAAAAAATTTTAAAGTAATGGCCTGAGTCAATAAACTCCCCAAGAATCTCCTACAAGCCAATACAGTAGGTCCTTGGGTTAGGTCAGAGATCCGATCCTACGGGGCGATGTAACGCTATTTTCACCGTAAGTCTGAACCCACCTACATAAGCACCTATGTCACTCACATGGAGCACATACACAGCAGTAATGAAGTGAAACAGTAAAAAAAATTTAAAAGATAACAATTCCTGACCTTTACTTGTGGTAAATAAATAAAAACCACAAAGCACATATGTACATATGTCGAAATGATGGAACTATTTTTTTTTAATAAATACTGTAAATGGGAGATGGCGACGTAACCACAAAATGATGTATGACAAGTCCTACGTAACCCGAGAACTGCTTGTACCTCAAAATATGAATTAATTCTGGTCACTCCTGCAGCCAACTATATCTAATTTTAAAAAAAATTATTGCTAATTGAGGATTCCACATTTTCCTTGGGAAGTTAAAAAGGAAATGCTAAAATCCCAGCAGTTTTCTTTTATATCACAATTCAAAGTATCCATTTTTCTTCAAGCAGCAAATGAAAATGTCAAAAACATTCTTGCTGCAGATATTTAGTTGTTTTCTGCCAAATTAATGAAAGAAAAATATTGCTCTTTGAATTGGTTAATTAACATGAATACTTCTCAAAAGGGCTCCTGCTTGCAAAATTAAGCCAGCTCTAGTTGGCACACTGCCCTAATATTCATGGAGACTAGACTATAGGCTCCACTGTACTCAAGAGACATTTAGCTTTTGGCATCCATTCATCAGCTTACAAATCATCAGTGCTAACCATTATAGACACTCAACTGTCTGAAGCAAACAGGGCAGAAAGCACCTGCATTTAATATCGATGTACCATATTCTGCTTCTTTGAAATTTTAAGAGCTAGGCTTAGAATACAGAATAAACAAAATACCCTAATTTACATATTGTCTAGAAAGTAGAGCTACTGCAAAAAAAATACTCTAGTGACAAACTACTTTAAGGAAATCCTCTAGGAACAAGGCAATCTTAGGAAGTAAGGAATTTAGAGTATTTTTTTCCTCAGTTCCAGGCCAGGGTGAATGGTCTTAGGCCTCTGGGGAGACGACACACAGAGCGCACAGCTTGCCATTTCTTAGGATTCAAGATAGATAAGTGATTTGCCTACTTCCAAACCTGATAAAATAACCATAGCGTTACTCAAGCTAAATCACATCGTTCCTTTCTATCTTCTTCATGCCATACCCTTCTACAAAAAAAATGATAAAACTCTCTTTCCGTGCTCAATGACATATTGGATACACGTCTCTAAAATTGAATAGGAAAATGTTTCTCAACTTTCTGAAAAATATATTCCAATCTTTTTATTTTAGAAAAAATGAGTAGAGATATGAAAACAGAAAATAAATAATAATGTCTCTTCTTTTCTCTCTATCCCTAAATTAAATGGAAGAAAAGATCCTGACTCAAGACAGAAAAATACTGATAAACCTAGGAATGCAAGCTGGCTTTTCCAAGATGTCCTCCACACGGTTCTCATGAGGCTGCAAGTGTGTCACCTCCTCATATGGAGTCTTACATTGGGGAATGAGAAAAGCACAGAAGTCAATAGGTGATCCTAAAAAAAGGCATTTGACACCAACTAAAACATCAATCTACATCAGCACCTAAGTATTATGGCAAATATAAAATTATCAAGCAATTTTTTAAGATCATCAAAATAACCCCTTATAGATCACTTGTTTTTCAAGAACACTTAGAAGACATTATACATTCAGACTTTGGGATTTTGACATAATAAGTCTACATTGATCTTTAAATAAATTGAAGCTAATCAAGATGACAACCAGGATGCTTAAGGGGTCTAGACACCATGAAACAGTATACAAAAATCAAACAAACAAAAGAAGATAGAAAAAGATAAACAAGGAACAAAGAACAGATGGGAGGAGAACATATTGTAAGATGACAGACTTAAAATGAACCGTTATCAACAAAGTAAATGTAAATGATCTAAACACTCCAATTAAAAGACAGATATTATGAGATAACTAAAAAGGCAAGACCCAACAATATATTCCTTTGAGAAATGTACATTAAATATAGACACAAATACATTAAAGCAAAAGAATACAACAAGACACATATACTAAAACTAGCCAAAAGATACCTAGAGTGTCTATACTAATATCAGGAAAAGTTGAGTTCAGAATAGAACTACTACCAGAAATACAGAGGGTAATTTCATAATGATAATGTGGTCAATTCATCCAAAGGATATAATAATCCTAAATATTTAAGCACCCAGTAACCAACGTTCAAAATACATGAACCAGAAACTAAGAGAAACTAAAGGAATACAATATTTTGACCATAAAATAAGTCTCAAATATAAAAGGATTCAAGTCATACAAACTATGTTCTTCGCTTAAAACGGAACCAAAGTAGAAAACAATAAGAGAAAGATTTCTGGAAAGCTCTCAAATATTTTAGAACTAAATATGATACTCTAAATAACCAAAGGGTCAAAGAAGAAACCCAAAATGAAGCTAGAAAGTATTTTAAACTGAATGAAAATAATAACATACCATATCAAAAATTGGAGTATGCTGCTACAGCCATACAAAATCTATGGCATAAAAAAAAATTTATATTAGAAAAGAGGGTCTCAACTTAATGTCCTTAGCTTCCACACTGTGAAACCAAAAAAAGAAGAGTTAATTAAGCCCAATGTTAGCAAAAGGGAGGAAATAATAAAGATCATAGCAGACTTCAGTGACACAGAAAATCAATGAAAGCAAAAGTTATTTCTTTGACATAGTCGATGAAATTAATAAATTTCTAGAATGATGAGATCATTTTGAAAAATATATAAATTAGTAATATCAGGAATCAGAAGTGAGACCACCACAAAATCTACAGATAATATGGAAATATTATGACAACATTATGCCAGTAAATTTTATAATTAAGAAGAAAGCTGAATTCCTTGACAGATACAAGTTACCAAAGCTCACTCAAGAAGAATTAGTGTGAATGAAACTGTATCTATTAAAAAAATTGAACTTGTAGTAAAAGCCTCCCCACAAAGAAAACTCCAGGCATCACTGGTGAATTCTACAAAAATTTAGAGAAGCAATAATCCTAAAATTTTTCCCACAAATTCAAGTTAAGAATAATTTCCAATTTGTAAGGACATTATAGACCATATCCTCATAAATATAAAAATTATAGAAAGTTGATTTCAACAATTTCCATAAAGGATCATATAACACATCAAGACCAAGTGGGGTTGATCTCAGGATTTCCAAGCTTATTTAAAGTTTCAAGGCTGGCTTAAATATAATTCAACATAGTAAGAAATTAAAAAAGGAAAACCTTATGATTATCTAAATATGCACCAAATAGTATTTGACAAAACCCAAAATTCATCTTATATAATAAAAGGCTAATATGCAAATCGACTGAATGGTGGAATGATCGGTCGCTA
This sequence comes from Myotis lucifugus, assembly GCF_000147115.1. Lineage (NCBI taxonomy): Eukaryota > Metazoa > Chordata > Mammalia > Chiroptera > Vespertilionidae > Myotis > Myotis lucifugus. Next base: position 1,733,515 of record NW_005871178.1, read on the forward strand.
TGACGCACACTGACAACCAGGGGGCAGATGTTGAACGCAGGAGTTGCCCCTGGTGGTCAGTGCACTCCACAGGGGGAGTGCCACTCAGCCAGAAGCCCTGAGCTGGGCTTTATGGCTGGTGAGTGCAGCGGCGGTGGCGGGAGCCTCTCCTGCCTCCGTGGCAGCACTAAGGACATCTGACTGCCGGCTTTGGACATCCCCCAAGGGCTCCTAGTCAGCGATAGGGCCAAGCCAAGCTGAGGGACCCCCCGAATGCACAAATTTTGTGCACCAGGCCTCTAGTTTCTAATAAAAATTCTCACCACAGTAGCAATAAGAGGGAATTTCCTCAGCCTGATAAAGAGCATCTTGAAAAATCTACAGTTAACATCATACTTATTGGTGAAAGACTTGATGCTTCTCCCATTCTGATTAGGAACAACAGAAATGGCTGCTCTCATAGCTTCTATTCAACATTGTTCTGGAGGTTTTAGCCAGTGAAACGAGGCAAGAAAAACAAAAGATACCCAACTTTCAAAGAAAGAAGTAAAACTTTCTTTATTCACAAACAACATGACCTCTATATAGGAAACAGACAGAATCTATAAAACAGCTATAAGAACTAGTGACTTTAACAAGATTATGGGATACAAGATCAATATTAAAAAATCAATTGTATGCCTACTCCCTAACAAGAAAACATTGGAAGCTGCAATTAAAAAGTAATATCATTTAGAATAGCATCAGTACATCTGAAATACTTAGAGATAAACTTTACAATAGATGCGTAAGTCTTGTACACTGAAAACTACAAAACATTTCTGAGAGAAATTAAAGACATAAATAAATGGAGAGGCATTACTTGTTCATGAGTTACATGATTCAATAGTTAAGATGTCAATTCTTCCCAAATTGATTTAAAAATTGAATGCAATCCAAATCCACATCCCAACAGGCTTTTTTTCATAGATATTGACAAGCTGATTTTAAAACTCTTATGAAAATACAAAAGACACAAAATAGTTAAACAACTTTGAAAAATAAGCAGAAAAAAAGATGGCTAACAACACTACCTGATTTTAAGATTTACAATAATTAATCTACAATAATCAAAAAAATAAGTTTTTGGGGTAAACACAGAAAAAACACTGCCCTGGCTGTGTGGCTCAGTTGGCTGGAGCATCACCAAGTATACCAAAAGGTTGCAACTTCTATTCCCAGTTAGGGCACATACCTAGGTTGTGGGTTCAGTTCCTGGTCAGGGCACATGCCAGAGGCAACTGATTAATGTTTCTCTCTCTGAATGATGTTTTTCTTTCTCTCTCTGTCTCTCAAATCAATAAAACATATTCTCTGATAAGGATAAAAAGAAAAAGAAAAAAACACAATGGAATGAATTAAGAGAGTTCTAAAATTGACCCATACATAAATGCACAACCAGTTTTCAGCAAAGAGGGAAAGGCAATTCAACGGAGAAAAGACAGTATTTTAAACAAATATTTCTGGAACAATTGGATATTCATACTTTTAATAAATGAACTTTATCTGTATCTCACACCACACACAAAAATTAACTCTAAGTAGATTTCCAGATACAGGTTAACAGCTCAAAGTGCTTTACATGTGCACTGGGGTTAAATACAGTAGGTCCTCGGGTTAGGTCGGAGATCCAATCCTACAGCGCGATGCAATGTCATTTTTGTCTTAAGTCTGAACCCACCTACATAAGCACCTACGTCACTCACATGGAGCACATACACAGCAGTAATGAAGTGAAACAGTAAAAAAAAAAAATTAAAAGAAAGATAACAATTCCTGACCTTTACTTGTGGTAAATAAATAATAAAAACCACAAAGCACATATGTACATATGTTGAAATGATGGATTTTTTTTATTTATAAATACTGTAAATGGGAGATGGCGACATAACCACGAAACAACGTATGCTGAGTCCGACGTAACCTGAGGACTGTCTGTAAATAGGTAAACAAAAGGTGGGATCCATGTTTCTCCCTGTTGGAGAAAGACGTTATAGATAAGCAATGAACCACCTGGTACTGCATTAGAGTCAGTGGCATCAGTATGAACTCACATTTAGTCGAATATAAATACAAATAGACAGATGTAGAAGTAATTGTAAATGTGTATATCCTTAGGTTGCATACATATATACATTTCCTGGCTCTGGGTGCTGAGAGAACCTAAACATAGTGACATCCCATTAGCAGTGATCTAATGAATACCTAATGCCCAATCTTAGTTTCTAAATAACATACCGGCAAAAAAGGAATTAGGGAATGGCTGATTCTAGGAATGGAGCATTGCAAATACCAGATGACCCTTAGGCATCTTGTGTCAGGATAAAAGGAAGTACTGGAAAAAGAGAGGGGAGCAAGTACAAGGGATACAGGAGCCAACCTAAAAGAGCTACCAATGGGCAGAGCTGGAATAAGTTCAGCAACATGTTAACATATATTTTTGTTATAACCTAAATTACAAAATAAATATAAATATACATGAGTCCATACTGATATCATAAATGATTAAATAAATAAATGGCAGAGAAGAGTCAAATAATAAGTACCATTTAAAATAATCATCTTACAGAAGAATCCCAAGTAATTTTTAGAGACACCCATTTCTAAGTAATGTAGAGCATGATTCCTGCATTCCTTGAGCATGAGCTATACTTAGTGACTTGCTTCCACACAATAAATTATAGAAAGGGTGAAAAACATTAACTTTACAGTGGAGAAACTTGGCAAACATCACTGTGTTCAGATAATCAAGATTAAGCCACACCAGTGATAAAACATGGTGACATCATGTATCCACCTGCCCCAGATATGTGATAAAAAGGGTGCCTCTCCTAAAAAAGTCATCCCAGTGAAATCAAGAAGAAACATCAGACAAACCCAAATTCAGATACATTCCATGAAATATCTGACCAGTACTGCTCAAAACTGTCAAGGTTATCTAAAAAAACAAAACTAAAAAACAAAAAAAAAAAACAACAAAGAAAGACTTAGAAACTACTAGTATCAAGGATCAGAGAAGAATAAGGAGACATGAGGTTTAATGTGAAATTCTAGAACAGAAAACAGAAGTGTAGTGAATAGTAATATACCAATGCTGGTTGCTTAGTTTTGACAAATCTATGGTTATGTAAGATGTTAATAATAGGAAAAGAGAATGAGAGGTACACAAGAACTATCTGTACTAACTTTAAAACTTTTCTGCGAATCTAAAATTATTCCAAAGTAAAAAATGTATTATAAAAGTGTATTATCGACTTAAATATAAAAAGTAAAACTATAAAACTTGTAGAAAAAAATATGAGAAAATATTTTGGACCTTAAGTTAGGCAAAGATTTTTTTTAGGTAAGATTCCAACAACACATAAATGATAAAATTGATAAATTGAACTTCATCAAAATTTTACTTTTGCTCTTTGAAAGACCCAATTGAGTGAAAAGAGCTGATTAGGAGAAAATATATGCAAAGCATATATATCCAAAAGAGGACTTGTAACCATACTGTATAAAGAACTCTCAAAATTTAATAATAAAGAAACAACCTGATTAAAAATGGGCAAAATATTTAAACAGACCCCAGAAAACATATAAAGATAAGCTAATAAAAAGGTGCTCAAAATCATTAACCTTAAGAAGATTACAGCATTATTTACAATAGCCAAGATATGAAAGCAATCCAAATATCTATCAATAGACAAGTGGATAGAAAAGCTGTGGTACTGACATACAATGGAATATTACTTGGCCAAAAAAAGGAATGAAATATTACCTTTTGTGATAGCATGAATGAACATAGAGAGTATTATACTAAGTGAAATAAGTCAGTCAGAGAGAGACAAATACCATATGATTTCACTTATACGTGGAACCTAAAGAACAACATAAATGAACAACAAACAAAATAGAAACAGACTGATAGATATAGAAAACAGACTGCCGGTTGCCAGAGGGGAGAGGGGCTGAGGGACTGCGTAAAAAAATGTGAAGGGATTGAGAAGTACAGATTGGTGGTTACAAAATAGTTACTGGTATGTAAAGTACAGCATAGGAAATATAGTCAATAATATTGCAATAACTACGTATGGTCCAGGTGGATACTGGAAATATCAGAGGGGAACACTTGATAAAGTATATGATTATCTAATCACTATGCGGTACACCTGAAACTAATCCTATCTAATAAAAGAGAAACATGGTAATTAGCCGTACCTCCGCTACCCTTCCCATTGGCTAATCAGGGCGATATGCAAATTAACTGCCAGCCAAGATGGCGGCCGGCAGCCATGCACTGAAGCGAACAGGGAGGCTTGCTTGCTACAGTGACGGCGGACTCCAACGTTCCCCGCCTGACTTGCTGGCCTCTCAGCTGCAACTCTAAGCAACTATGTTGCAAATATAGAAGCTAAACAAAACCCCAGGAACCTGCTTTAGTCAGCCGGGCTTCAGCCAGCCAGACCGCAATATTGTATCAAATACAGAAGGTAAACAAAGGCCAGAAACCTGCTTTCAGCAGCAGAGACCTCAGAGCTAAAGCTGGCCCAGAATAAAAAAAGAAAAAGAAAAAAAGGAGCGGTTGGGAGCTTCAGTCACCCGCCAGCCTGAAAACGGCCCTCAGCCCCTCAGCCAGACTGGCCAGGCACACCAGTGGGGACCCCCACCCTGATCCAGGACACCCTTCAGGGCAAACCAGCCGGCCTCCACCCGTGCACCAGGCCTCTATTCTATATAGTAAAAGGGTAATATGCCTCCCAGCACCGGGATCAGCGGAGCCACGAGGCCTCTCGGCACCGGGATCAGCGTGACAGGGGGCAGCGCCCAAACCCCTGATTGCCCTGTGGCTCTGTGTGTGACAGGAGGTGGGGCCACAACCTCCCTATCCGCCCTGCTCTGTTCATGACAGGGGAAGGTACCCCAACCCCCTGATCAGCCCTGCTCTGTGCCTGATAGGGGGGAGCTCCCCAACCCCCTGATCCGCCCTGCTCTGTGTGTGTGACAGGGTGCAGCACACCAACCCCCTGATCGGCCCTGCTCTGTGTGTGACAGGGTGCAGCGCCCAACTCCCCCCCCCCCCCCCACGGTCCCTGCTCTGTTTGTGAAAGGGTAAAGCCATAACCTCTCCATCGGCCCTGCCCCGAGTGTGAAAGTGGTGGGGCCCCAACCCCCTGATCCGCCCTGGTCTGTGGGTGATAGAGGGGGGGACCCCAACCCCCCTCCACGGGCCTTGGTCTGTGTGTGAAAGGGTAAAACCATAAACTCCCCATTGGCCCTTTCCTGAGGGTGAAAGGGTACAAGGCCCCAACCCCCTGAATCACCCTGCTCTGTGTGTGAAAGGGGGAGGTGCCCCAATTCCCCTTATGGCCCTTTTCTTTGAGTGAAAAGGGGGAAGATCCTCAAACCCCCCTAATCCGCCCCGCTCTTTGGCTAAAGGGGGGAGGTCCCCCAACCCTCTGATTGACCCTGTTCTG